>NW_007726570.1:137635-180743 GCF_000696425.1 Galeopterus variegatus | reverse complement strand
GCCCCGCCCCCGCCCCTGCCCCGAGCCGAGACCCAGGCCCCGCCCCCGCCCCGCCCCGCCCCCACTCGCGCGCCTCCCCCGGCCCCTCCCGAGTCCACGCTGCCTAGGGGGCCCTGGGAATTTTCTCCCTGAAGAAGCGGATGCGCTACCTGCGCAGCCTCTATCCTTCTTTCCCTTGGTCTCCCATCCAGAGGGCTCCCAAATTCCCAAACCCGCCGCCGCCCGCGTTTCTTCCTAGTGGCACTAAACTGGGCGCCGGCTCTTCAGGTTCGAGTCACCACGTGGCTGATCAGTCCAGGCGTCCCCTTCTCAAGACCTTGCACTACATGGCGGCTTCCATTTTCCCGACTCGTGGCCCAGTTATTTCCCAAATCCTTAACTGGTTGTAAGACTTGAGACCTACAGCCCTACAGTCAGGCAGATCAGGGTACAAATCCGAGGGGAATTCTTAACCGCTCTGTAACCTTGTGCAAATCAGACTCTGAGCCCCTATATTTGCCTCAGTAAAATGAGTCTATTAACTACATTAACAAGATCAATTGTGAGGACTAAGGGATATGTGTGTGTGTGTGTGTGTGTGTGTGTGTGTACACACACGAGTACAGTACTTAGGACAGACATGATCAGTAAATGGAAACTATTGCTATTACTGATCTTTATTTTTTGCCTCCACAATTTCCTATACGGAATTGAAAAGAAAGAAATTTTCCCTACCTACTCTCAAATAGGTCAGGTAAGGAAGCAACAGTTGCTCCAGGGACGGCATTCCTACTGTACTCATCTGTAGAGCTCCAGCATGGAGCACAGTGCCCAGCACCTAATCGGTAGCTTCGGTCTTACTAAGGACCCTGAGGGATATGAGGGATATGTGATGGTAGATTTGTGAAACTGGGCAAGCCATCGCACTTCTGTGAACCTCAGTCTCTTCACCTAACAAGTGAGAGTGATAATTCCTACTGTGAAGAGTTATTATGACGATTGTAAAAATCATTTATGTAAAGCACCTAGCATAGTACTTGCTACGTAGTAGGTGCTCAAGAAACAGTAGCTGTTATAATTTTAGCATGCCTTTATGTGCGAACTACATACTTCCCTAGTTTCCCTGCCTTCCCTATCTATCATGGAGAGGCAGCAGGCTATATTGGAAAAGGTGCATGCGGGCTTTGCATTGACAAAGATCTGAGTTCAAATGCTAAGTTTGCCACTAACTGCCATTATGACTTTGGGCAAGGTCCGTGATCTCTGTGTGCCTCCATTTCCTCATATGTCCAATAAGGATAATATCTCAGTCACAGGGCGTGGTGAAGGGTAAACAAAGTAATGTAGGCAAAAGTGCCTAGCATACTGCTTGGTTCAATACACGATAATACCAGTGTTATGTGTTCTGTACTTTTGCCTTAAACAGTTCTTCCCTCTAGTTAACCTTCTAGCCTCTAAGACTTCTTATTCATTCTCCTGGTGATAGGTATTTGGGCAGTTTCCAGATTTGGGCTATTACAAATAATGCTGCTAGGAACATGTTTTAAATATGTTTTGGTGAATATATGAACGTATTTTGATTTGGTATAGACTTTGAAGTTCATGTTAGCACATTTTCATTACTTGCTTTTTAACAAACATTGTGTTCTACTGGGAAGTTAATTCAGAGGACTTCCGGTTTTATATTTGGCCCCTGACACATGTGGACTCAGCTACCCACACTTGTTTCTAAATTAGGTACACAACAATTCAGAAGCCTTCCAGCTTGCTTCTGGCTTGCAGTTCCTTTCTCCAAATCCTGTGGTACCAGATATATAGTCCTGTATTTTAACAGTAGATATGAAATAAACAGCGATAGCCAGTGATCGTAAAGACAAAGAAACAGTACTATTACTGTATTTCAATCTTGTCATTCTGTGTGACAACTTGGAATTTTTATTTGTGTTTAAAATGGAAAACAACAAACAGTGCAATCTGCAACATCTAATACTATTTTTTTGGTAAGTGAAAGTCTGGTTCATATATGAAATGTTTTACTGAATTTGGGCGTTATATTTAAAATTGAAATGTATTCTTTTAAAATTTTAATTGTTTTCAAACTAAAGATGAAATCAAGAACATAATGATAATTACTAATTATTACATCATTATTACTGAAAAGAATTTTGTCATGCAGAGGAGAGGGATGTTAAAAAATGACCTACTCTGGGTGTCAAATATGCTAGTAATGCCACCATTCTTTACTAGAATATTTGCATGCAGGAAGAAATGAGAAAAGCGTGGGTTTAACCCAAGATCCCCCTCCCCCACTCCTGCCTTTCCAGAAACAATTTTGTAATCTACTTGTTTGAACACAATTATGAATTATTTGTGTACCACACCAATTGCAACTATGTTTCTGCTCCACAAGTTTTTCTTTTTTTTTTTTTTTGTCCTTTTTGTCTTTTTTCGTGACCGGCAACGGATCGCAACCCTCAGTTTCGCGCCCCTACCGGACCGGGACCGGCAACGGGATCGCAACCCTCGGTGTTGCGACTGCACCTCGCTCAGCCAGTGAGCCGCCGGTCTGTATGTGGGATCCGAACCCTCGGCGGGAGCGCCACCACGCTTCCCAAGCGGCGCACTGGGCCGGCCCCCACAAGTTTCTTGACTTAGTAAGAACTTTGTTTTTACCATGATGCTGTGCTCCTCCAAAATTTGTATATCCAGGAAAAAAAAAAATAATCACCACAAAAATATTTATCCTAAATTTTGAATTTTTAAACTAAGTTGACAACAGCTCTCTCAATAATGTCAGATGTTTCACCATCAGAATAAATTTCCATAAGCTTTACTTTGATTCCATGAATTGGATGCAAAATCGAACCATTACTGGAATTAACTAATGTGATGGTTAATTTTACATGTCAACTCGGGTGACTATGGTGCCCGGATATTTGGCCAAACATTATTCTGGATGTTTCTGTGAAGGTGTTTTTTGGATGAGATTAACATTTAAATCTGTGGACTTTGAGTAAAGCAGATTACTCTCCATAACGTGGGTGGGCCTCATCAGCTGAAGGCCTTAACAGAACAAAGGCTGACCTCCCCCGAGCAAGAAGGAATTTTGCCAGGAGGCTTCTTTTGGATTACAACTGCAGCTCCGCTCTGAGTCTCCAGCCTGCAGGCCTACCCCATCGGATTTTGGATTCACCAAGCCTCCACAATCACGTGAGCTAGCTTCTTAAACTAAATCAATCTCTCCCTCTCTCTCCTCTACCTATATATAGATATATGAATAGATATAGATATCATATATATGTACATATGAGGGTACTTCACAAAGTTCATGGAAATAGAATGAAAACACGCATCTTTCCATGAACTTTGTGAGGTATCCTCATACATCCTGTTGGTTTTGTTTCTGTGGAGAACTCCAACTCATTTGAAGCATCTAATGATAATCAATATAAAATCAGCATCATTTAACTGTTTGTGAAGTTGTTAAGGTAATAGAGTGGCCCATTAAAAGTTATTGCCTCACTTTTTGTCATATACAAGGAAACTTGAAATGGCAAATTAGCAAGGGAATTTTGAAGAAAAGTCATTTGATCTAAACTACAGTCATTCACAGACCAGTATGTAAATACCTTCTCTGCAGCTGCACCTCATTAAATCATCACTTTAGGGACAGTCTTCTTAAAATAACTACAACCCTTTGAGGTAGATGCTGATGCTTCCCTGCGGATTTATGTCTTCTGATTTTCATGTGGTCAGTGATATCATTGTGCGAGTGAATGATAAATGTCGACAAATGTTTTGTGTGTGTTACACATTCATCATCAACTTTTTTGAAATACAAATTCGGTATTTAATTTTTCATTAATTATGGACTTTAGTGTTTGGACTCACATGCTGAAAGAGTTGATTTAAAAAATTTTTAAAAGTGTTACCAAACAATAAAATAATGGGTTGTAGATTTGCACCATATAATGAATGACATAACCATTGTACCAAGAGCGGACTACATGCTATATATTCTATGGCAGGACTCCTCTGCCTTTATGGCCTGAATATATTTTACGTACATGTAAGTATATAATTTCCTATATCCACTGTCTTACTGACTGATGGCCTGGCAGCTTCTTGTATCTTGCAGACTTTGTCATGGGTATAACTGGCTGTCTACCAGGTATTCAGCAAGGGGCACCCCCACCTGGGACTGGAATGAGTTAGTTGTCCCTAACCCCTAGAGTCTGAATACACTTGCTTTGTTAATACACTTGCTTTGTTATCAGTGAATGCCCGCATGCTGTCCTTGAGAGACAGGTATTAGTTATATTGTATTTGGAAAAGATTAGACAAAAGGAGAAGGGTTATCTCCGGTTGTCTTTTAGGTTTAACCCTGTATTAGAATGAAGACTTGGTTCTCTGTATATGCATCTCACAAGCTAGTAGATGAGATTAAGGCAGAAGGTGGAATTGAAAAGTGGTGGTCCAACAGACCCATGCTGGCTTATTTCAATGCAACTATGAGTACTTAAACTTCATTAGAAAATAAAAAGTCTGGGCCGGCCTGTGGCTCACTCGGGAGAGTGTGCTGCCGATAACACAAAGGCCACGGGTTTGGATCCTGTATAGGGATGGCCGGTTAACTCACTGGGTGAGCGTGGTGCTGACAACACCAAGTCAAGGGTTAAGATCCTCTTACCGGTCTAAAAAAATAAAATAAAATAAATAAAAAATCTGGAACAAATGCTAAATTGGACAAAATGCTAAAATAGCACATATAAACTGAGACTGTCCCGGGCTAACTGGGATGTATAGTCCTCCTACAGTGATGTAAGGCCGGGGTGGAGAGTGCTTTCCAATGCTGCTCATGGCAGCTTTTAAACTACACTACCCCAATCCCTGACTGCAATTTGCTTCCTCTTTGGTTCTTTCTGGCCACCCTAAATGTGCTTCAGATTCGTGGAGACCTCTGATTCTACAGTCTACCACCCTGCTCCTGGCTTCCCTCACTTCCCAGTTCCCCTTGGTTCCACCTGAACCACCCTCCCCAACTCCCAGAAGTCCTCTGTACCCCTCTGATTCTCCTCTGCCAAGATGGCTCAACCTCACAGCCTATTTTGTCTACCCCTACTAGGCTGCTGAGTGCTGCTGGAGATAATCCCACCACCATGGAGACTGGTACTTCTACAGATTCACGGCCTCAAATCTCAACCGGGCCCTAAACACCCCTCCACAGACCTTTACAAATCCTTGGTCAGCTCCCTATCTTATTCCTCTCAGTAAGGTCCTGAATGTTCATCCCCCACCATCCTCACTCTAGAAAGACTTTACCCCTTAAACTTATGAAGAGATTGAAGCACTCAGGCATGAGCCACACCCATTTCCTTCCATTCACGTCTACATTGCTTCTTTCCTCCTTTCCTCCAGGCCCAGAGGTGAGTGGGTCCCTCCTTTGGTCAACAGATCCATCTGTGCTCTGCATTCCATCACCTTTGGTACTGGCCTCTATCAAATCACTTTTATTCTTCTATAGCTTTTGTTTATCCTTCCTTATAGTTTTCCCCTTAGGCTTATAAACAGACTCAAGTTTCTCCTATCCTAAAAAAAAGTAAATGAATAACTGAATGAAGACCATGTTTAAAGTCCTCCCTTGAGGCTACATGT
The DNA here is from genome assembly GCF_000696425.1 of Galeopterus variegatus. Taxonomy (NCBI): domain Eukaryota; kingdom Metazoa; phylum Chordata; class Mammalia; order Dermoptera; family Cynocephalidae; genus Galeopterus; species Galeopterus variegatus. The sequence continues at coordinate 175,109 of NW_007726570.1, read as the reverse complement.
CCCTCATGTTACACTAGCTTCTTGAGTTGTCTATGCTTGGACATTCCTCACTTCCCATTTCCTCCTCAAACTCCTTGCAGTCTGTGTTCTGCACCCATCATTGTACAGAAACAGTTGGCAAAGAACACCATTGACTGCTATCTCGCCAAACCCAATGGACACTTTTTTGCTCTTCTAAAACTGTCCTTTCTATTGCACTTGATGCGATTTATCACTTTGATCTTGAATCTCTATTTCTTTGGCTTCTGGGACACCATCTTCCTGATTCTCCTACTTCCCCATTTCTTCTCTCTCTCTCTCTAACTTTTCAGTATACCCTTCCCCAGTGTTAACAGCTAATGTAACCACACTCAGTACAACTATCAAAATCAGGAAATTATCATTGATACAACAGTATTAACTAATCTAGAACTCTTATTTAAATTTCTCCAAGTGTCCCATTAATAGTTTTTTTCTGGATTAGGATCTGATCCAGGAGTGCATGTTGCATTTCACTGTCAAGTTCCTGAGTCTCCTTTATTCTGGAAGAGTTCCTCAGTCTTTGTCATGACCTTTACAGTTTTGAAGAGCAGTGGACAGTTATTCTGTAGGTTTTCCCTCTATTTGGGTTTGTCTGATGTTACCACATGATTACATTTCAGGTGTTCCATCTTGGGCCAGAAATACAACAGTAGTGATGGTGTGTCCTTCACAGTACTTCCTATTAAGAGGCATATGATATCAATTTTTTCATTACTGGTGATGTTAAACTAGATTACTTAATTAAGGCGGTGTCTACTAAGTTTCTTCTCTTTTTTCTTTTTTCTTTTTGTTTTAAAAGATGACCGGTAAGGGGATCTTAACCCTTGACTTGGTGTTGTCAGCACCACGCTCAGCCAGTGAGCGAACCGGCCATCCCTATATGGGATCCGAACCCGTGGCCTTGGTGTTATCAGCACCACACTCTCCCGAGTGAGCTACGGGCCGGCCCTAGGTTTCTTCTCTATAAACATACCCAGGTCACAACCTGGGACTTGCAATTGACGTCAGAAGCCGGGGAGGTGGGGTGGGGGGAGGGGCAGTCTTGTGGGTCTGAGCCCTTAACCTGTGGGATCTGATGCTATCTCCAGGTAGATAGAGTCAGAATTGAATTGAATTATAGGACGTCCAGCTGGTGTCTGCTGGAGACTTGCTTGGTGTGTGGGGAAAAAAAACCCACACATCGGGTTACAGAAGTATTCTGTGCTGTGTTGAGCGAAAGCAGGCTACTCTCTATTACAGTATCTTACCCCCAAACCGTCTTTGACACTCTCCTAGATGGCCACTAGCACCAAAGGCTTGCTCTCTCATCATGTGACCTGCAATGTGGCATCACAAGCCAAAGGGCATGGGGCGAGTGTTAGAAATAATTAGGTATGATAGATATGCTCCATATATTCTTAATGAACTCAACAGTAAATATATTTCAAGCTCACAATATAGGGAAAGCTGTCAAGTCAAAGAAAAAAGCTCAATTTACTTTAGGTTCATTTTGTAAAGTATTATTATAATGAAATTGTATCTTTTCAAGCAGTGTAGTGACACATTCATATTCACGTGTTAAGAGTTAACAAGGTGACTTAAACCAACTTGTAAAGATTTTATTGGTAAGTTAAAATACTATTATTGTTTGGGCCGGCCCGGTGGCGCATTGGATAGTGCGCCGCTTGGGAAGTGCGGCGGCGCTCCCGCCCGAGGGTTCGGATCCCACATACAGACCGGTTCCCGCTCGCTGGCTGAGCGAGGCGCGGGAGCAACACCGAGGCTTGCGATCCCGTTGCCGGTCCCCGGCCCGGTACGGGGGCAACACTGAGGGTTGCGATCCGTTGCCGGACACGGAAAAAAGACAAAAGACCAAAAAAAAATATACTATTATTGTTTGATAGTGATTATAGCACACACAGTACTGTACAGATTTTAATAACCTGAAGATTTACCTAGGCGTTCTCTGTTCATAATATGTTGTTGTCCTCAGGGTTATCATAGGCTAAATAGTTAGGTAGTTCCATTCACTTATGTACTATTCCCGAATAGGGTATTCCACTTTCTTCCACTCTAATACTTTTGGTTACTATAATAAATGAGCCAGAATCATTTGGTGTTTCAATAGGTGGTCTCTGTTCTCCCTTCGCAATTGACTAAAGGTCTCTGCTATAAATTAGACAGAGCTGTGCTGTCCAGTATAGTAGCCACTGGCCACATGTGAATTAAAATTAAATAAAATTTAAAATTTGGTTCCTCAGTCCTACTAGCCACATTTTGAATGTTCAACAGCCACTTGTAGCTAGTGGCTACTGTATTGGACAGTGCAGACATAGAACATTTCCATCATTGTAGAAAGTTCTGTAGGACAGCCTTGGACTAGAGAGTGTCTTTTGGAAGGAATGACAAAGAACAGTCTCAGAGTCTTAGTTGGAAGGATATACTAGAAACAGGCTTCTCAGTGTAAGCTGATCTTGCTACCAGGTGCGTAAAACTGACAGACTGTTCCAGGGCACCTAAGACTTGGGATTTCCAGGACTATTTTAGCCCAGACGCAGATGACTTCATGAAGGTAGACTGCCACTATAAGTGGAAAACGGAATAGGACTGAGTAAAATTGATAAGAGAAATCTAGTTGTGGTTATTTGTCTTAGAATCCTATGGGAATTGTTTTTTTATATCCTATTTTCTCACAGGCATAGACAAAGCCCCTTTCATTTTTGCTCCGCTTCTAGCCTTCAGTTTAACAATATGTATCAATGCCTTTGGAATGAACACATTCTCTCAAAAATTCATTACCCGTGGACCTCCAACCTAAACTTAAAGTTCTAAAGGGAAATTATGATTCGTTCCTTGGTTGCTATGTTATTTCAATTATCTGCTTTGTGGAAGGGGTGCCCTTAAAGAAGATTTATGAGTGGGGAGAAGAAGCAGGATAGGGAAGGGGAGAGAGGTGAGCAAGAATATGGCCTGAGGTAAGGTGTAGCCTTGGCCTGATCCCCAGGGGGAAAAAAGTGCAGTAGTCCTGTCCAGAGGCAGAGGCCAGGGATTTGGTATCCTGGAATCATTGGCTACCCTGGAAGAGGGGGAGCGCAGCCTCCCAGGCTCCCATCAGGCAAGGGCAAAGTAACCAGAGAAGGTGGCAGGGGTAAGCTGCAGTTGAAGTAAATGTGGGAGCGGGGCACTAGCTGGTAAAGGGACCTTCGGAAGGCACTAACAGCATCTACTATACCCAGGTCCATGGGCTACATGAACTAGATGCCACCAAATGAATCATCATGGGATGATATTTGGAGATACCTTCCCAATATAAGAAACTAGTTTAAGGACTAATATCTGCACAAATATAAATAATGCTAATAATGACTATGTGTATGGTATAATTAAGACTATGTCTAGTTTCTGCAATTTGTTAGAAATTTAAAAAACAATTGATAAATAAATTTATTGCTTAATCCATTTCTTTTTTTTTTTTTTTTGGCAGCTGGCTGGTACAGGGACTGAACCCTGGACCTTGTGTTATCAGCACCATGCTCTAACCAACTGAGCTAACTGGCCAGCCCTATCCATTCCTTTTTAAGTAACTTATTTTCATAATAATTTGTTTAGCTGAATCCAGATAAAATTCTAAAAACTACATGATATAGAAATATTTCTACTTTCACTTTGTGTGCAGACTTTTAAAGGCATAATATCTGACATTTTTCTAATAATTATTTAGCAACTGTATTTTATCTCTATTATTTTGACTGCATCTCCTAATATTCTTAAGTGCCTTTGGGAAGTTCAAATTAGTATAAAACTAGATTAATGAGCATTTGATTTCCCACAGTCTATTAAAATTGCCTGTTATATATGCCTGTATCCCATGTACTATATAGATGGTAATTATATATAAAATGAGTTTTGACCTCAAGATGATTTCAAACAAAACCTTGACAACATGTATTTGCTCCCCCCCCCACCCCCAATCTGTGGAAATTTAGATGAGAATAGCAAACACTTAATAGCATTTACCATTGGAGTAATTTAAACACTGAATGTTAGAAGACAATCAGGGATTATTGTTAAAAACTGAGGGGGGTGGTCAATAACAGTATTGCAATTATATTTTTAAAAGTCTTTGTATTTTAGAGATATATAATGATATATATATATGGATGAAATGATATCTCTGAGAATTGCTTCAAAATAAACCATGGTGTGTGTGGGAGAGGAATAGGTAGGGGTATACATGAGACAGGAAGGGAAATTAGCTGATAATTGTTGAAGCTGAGTGGTGGGTTCATGATAAAAACTCTCTGCAGAGTATTTAGCAATATGAATCAATGGACTTTTAAAAAATGTGCACAAAACTCTGATTTAGGAATTTCTGTTCTAGAAATTTATCTTAAGGAAATAATCAGACAAGGGCAGAAAGCTGTATGTACAAGAATGTCCATCTCAGCATTGTTGATTTGTAGACATTTATTACCCATGTGTCCTAAAAGAAAATAAAGAAATGTTACTTCAAAAAAATGGAAAAGGAATCTAAGATATATGAGGACAGAAGATACAAACAAAACTGTGGCAGCTGATGAGTGAAAACAGCTCAGCAGGTCAGTTTCCTCTATTTTGGGTACACTTCAGTGGAAAAGGTTGGGAATCACCCTGGGTACTGGGGAGGAAGAGAGTTCTCTCTAGACCACCTGATCCATGTACTGTTTGTACTCTTTCCTCCAGATGTGGTTCTTTTGTTAAAATATCCTGATGACCTCCCCAAGGGTTACTTCTGTTCCTTGTGTTTGCTGACCCTAGGTTTGGACTTTCTTCAGACTCCCTTGGAAAGGGCTGCTGGTTCAGCTGGTGTGTTAACTTGAAGAAAAAATTCAAAATGATAGAAACTTTGCAAGAATAGCACAAAGAACTCCTGTATATCCTTCACCAAGATACACCAACTTGTGACATTTTGCCCCATTTGCTTTAACTCTTTTTATATACTTTTTTCTGAACCAGTTAAACTGTAGATATGACATCTCTTTACTCCTAAACTCTTCAGTATGTATTTTTTTTTTTTTTTTAAAAGATGACCGGTAAGGGGATCTTAACCCTTGACTTGGTGTTGTCAGCACCACGCTCAGCCAGTGAGCGAACCGGCCATCCCTATATGGGATCCGAACCCGTGGCCTTGGTGTTATCAGCACCCCACTCTCCCGAGTGAGCCACGGGCCGCCCCTTCAGTATGTATTTTTTGAGAACAAGGATATTCTCTTATATAACTACAGTATAAAGATCAGAATTAGGAAATTAACATTGATACAATATTATCATCTAATATTCATATTTACATATAGCCAATAGTCCCTAAAATGTCCTTCATGGATAGCAAGAATATTTTTTCTGAATCAGGATCCAATTCAGGGTCAAACATTACTTTTAGTTGTCATGTGTCTTTATTTACCTTTAATCTGGAACAGTTCCTCAGCCTTTCTTTTTTTTTCAAGACTTTTTTGAGGAGTACAGGCCAGTCGTTCTGTAGAAAATCCTTCAATCTGGGGGTTTCTGCTGTTTCTTCGTGATTAGATCAGCACTATTTGCAGTAGCAAAATAGCAACAACAAAACCTGGAAACAAGTTAACTGTCCAATGATAGGAAAATTAAGTAAACTACAATACATCCACAAAAGGGACTATTATGCAGCCAATAAGAATGAGAGTATATTTACTGACCTGGGAAGATATTTTCAATTTTTAAGTGAAAAAAGCAGATTACAAGTTAATAGGTATAATATGAGCCCATTTTTGTAAAAATAATTATATATGCAGTTATATATATGCATAGAATTGTCTGATTTTACAAAAAAATACGATGGTGACCTATATAGTTAGTAGGATTATGGAAAATTTAAAATTCTTATTTTTACTTATCTATTTTCTAATTTCTGTATAATGAGCATCAATTCGCCTGTGAATAGTAAAAAAGTAAACTTAAAAGAGGCTAGCTTCTCTTTTACATCTGAAAGATCAAGTGTGGAAAAGGGAATAGCTGTTACTTTTCTGTTAAAAGAAAGAATAAAGGGCTGGTCGGTTAGCTCAGTTCGTTAGAGTGTTGTGTTGATAACATCAAGGTCAAGAGTTCAGATTCCTTTACTGGCCAGCCACCAAAAAAAAAAAAAAGAAAGCAAAGTCAAGGATTTGGGCCTGGTGTTACAGCACCTCTCTCTAACCAACTGAGCCAACCAGCCAGCCCGGGAAATACTAAATTTTCTTCATAGAGATGTAGGGTTGGGAAGGCACAGAACACTGGCAGAATGTGAAAGATGGTAGGAAAGTGTAGCATCAAGCATAATTTGGAGTTAAAATCCTCAGCACCTTAACTGTGACCTGGGAATCCTAGTGAATCCCACAGAAAGCACTACTCAGCACCAAGGAAGAGTTCAGGAAAGAGTTCTCAGTTAAACTACAGATGCTAAGAAATCAGGAACATTGTGAAAGATACAAGAAAACCTGCCACCCCCACCCCACATGGGACTATGGCAGTTAACTTGATAAATTGTTGCTTTTCCTGTTCAGAACTGTCCAGGTTGAGCATGGAGTAGTGAAAGGAGAATGTCGTTCGGGTAGGGAGGAGGGGAGTAGAAAACCTCTTTCACGTTATTTGTGCCAAAAACCGGAAAGAGAATGAGGTAGCAGAGACCTGGGTTGAGTGCTGGCTCTTCCATTAAATAGCTGTGTAATCTTGGTCTAGTTCCTTAACCTCTCTGAGCTTCAGTTTGTACATCTGTAAAATGGGGATAATAATCCACCATGCCCACCTCACAGGTTGCTGTGACGATTGGATGAGAAGTGTATTTTGCACATCATAAAGCTCAAATCCAAGGTATTGGTTAGGAAAAAGTTCAACTGACTTGTACTGACCTAATACTCCTCCACCAGTGTAAGCTTGAATGAGGACGTTATGTGCATGTATTGTGAGGTAAAAGCTCAAGAACACCTGGGTAGAGCTGTTACCTGTAAACCATCTTCTCCCGTGGAGCAGACTGTTTTGTTTTGCTTTCCAGAAATTGCCTGAAGAAGCCATATTTGAAGACACAACAGTGACGGCAGGAGCAAAAGGGACCAACAGGCAGTTTGCTAAGATTCAGTGCCTTTCCTAAAAGCCAACTGAGTAGCAGACTGTACCAATTAAGAATTGATCACCATAGACGTTTAGAAAAACTTAAAAATGGCAAGAGTGGCCCAATCTTTTGATCATTTAGAGAAAATATAATTTGGGAAGGAATAGCTCTTCTCTCACTGTAGTCTTATTATTACTGTATGAGTATCTATCAAGTGATGTCATATTCTAAATCTACTGAGATAAAATTCCAAAGGGGCAGAAGTCCAAGAGAGAAGTCAAAGATTTTCAGAGGAAATCGGTGAGGTTGGTGACCTGAGCTGGGCAGGGTTTGACAGGTGGGTGCCAAAATCAAGGTGTTTGACCATTTCCTTGGCAGGTAAGCTGAGAACTAGAGCTATGCAGTAAAGTGGGAGATTGGACAGGGGTGAGGACTTCTGTATTTGGGGAGAAAGTAATCTTGCACTAGCTGGGGCAGAGAGCTGCCAGAGAGAGCACCCAAGATGTTCTTAGCAGAAAGAACAAGTCCCGATGCAGGCTTAGGAAAATAGGTAACTTGACTGAAGGTGGCAGAACCAGACTACATAGAGTTTAACTAAATGGATCAGAACAGGGGCAAAAATAGGTTTTCTAGGTACTGGAGACTCCTGTGATTGGAGGGGTGGAGACCTCACCTGAAGTGCTGGTTGAGGAATCTTGAGGACCAGGTAGAGAAGGGCCTGTGTATAAAGAGATTAGGAAGAAGGTTTGGGAAGACAAAGTGACTTGTCTCCAGAGGAAGTTTCAACTGGTTGTCTTAGTGGCCAAGTGAGCCCAAGTTGAAAATGAGGCTTCAAGGGCCTCAATACCCAGGCCATGGTGTCAGCCCATCCCATTTCTCTTAGTTACCCTGGAGTATAAAGCGTGTCTATTGTAAACTCTTTCACTGCTTTGGTTGTATATTTTATTTTTTTATTCTTATTTTTGGTGCTGGCTGATACAAGGATCCAAACCTGTGACGCTGGTGTTATAAGGCTGCACTCTTACCAACTGAGCTAACCGGCCAGCCCTGGTTGTGTATTTTATCCTTACTTTGCTTCTTAATAAAGTTCTTTTGAAAAATTAAAAAAAAAAAAAACCAAAAACCAAAAAAACAGGTTACGGGTTCGGTTCCCCATACCAGCCAGCCGCAAAAAATAAAATAAAAAAACCAAAAAAATAAAAACACTGTAATCTACCATGAACCAGCTAATTTCACTTATAATCACTTTATCTTCTGTACTCCTAAAGCCCATTTTGACAGATGTGGTGGGGGCTGAGGCCAAGAGAAAGGGAAAGGTATCTTGCTCAGAGTCACTAGTTATGAGTGGCAAAACTAGATTTCAAACCGAGGTCTTTCAGACCATGGAACCCTTATTTTCTCCACCTCACATTGCTCCTGTGTGGCTCTCTTGGAAGGGTGGTGGAACTAGGAGGACCAACAGGTGGAAGTTGCAAACAGGTGGAGGTGATTTTTCAAATAGAACTGAACAGTCCTGAAGTAGGCTGAGCCTCTCTACACCTACATATATTTGAGTAGAAGGCAGATGTCATTCAGGAATGTGGCGAAAGGGGCTCCTGGAGGAGAAAGGTAGCACCATTTTTCAGCTGTCTGCTGCCTGACTCCATCTGGATACTGGGGCTTGGAATGCTGACTGCAATTCCCCAGCCTTTGGTCTCACCACCATTCATTCGGTGATTTTTCACAGGTTTTATAAGTAGGCATTCATTTTAACTTTTTTTTTTTTGACGGCTGTCCTGTAGGGGGAACTGAAGTCTTGACCTTGGTGTTGCAAGACCATGCTCGAACCGGTAACTTTTATTTTTGACTAGACAAGAATTACATATGCATGTAAGTGCATTTTGCTTTCCCATGCACTTCAAGCCTCAGGCTGTCTTTCCCTTGTGGCATGTTTCATTAGCAAGTTGGTTAATCAGCTCCTTTACCCCTTGACATTACTGGCCTTGACTTCCCATTTCTCTCAATTCTCTTCTACCCTTTTACCTCCCTGGTGCCTACAGTTCACCCCATCTTACATCTGAAGGTCTTTCCTTTGCCAAGGAAATACCAGATTTTGTATGGATTCCTATTAAATCTCTTCTACGGGGGCAGGGGTAGGTAGATAATCCATGTAAAGTCCCAGCTGATGGAAGGTCTTTTCAATCTTGGTTCTATCATCTAATGTGCTACACTTCTATTCTTGGGTCATCTGCAAAAGCAGATTAGCAGAGGACCAACTGACAGCGCTTGGACTCAGGGACATCAAGTACAGTCAAGAAGAACTGAAACACGCCCATTGGTTTTTCCAAGTCACTGGTGAACTGTGCTGGAGCACTTTCAGTGTAGCTGAGAGAAGTGGAGGTGGCTGGACGGGAGCCAGTGCAGTGGGTTGAAGAACAAACAGTAAAAACACAGAAGTGGAGACATCAAGTAGGGACTTGATTTTTCAAGAAAATTATATGAGGAGAGAAAAGAGGTAAAAGCTAGAATTGGGAACGGAGGTAAAAGGGACAGTGTATTGGGGGATGGGAGAGTCTTGAGTCTGTGTTCCCTCCTTTGTTTTTCCCTTTTTCTTTTTCTATTGTTCCCTCCTTTAATCCTCACAAGTGTATGAGTGAAGAAGTACCATTTTTATCTGCATTTTAAAGATGAGATAATGGAGGTAGGGAGGGGTTCAGTAAATCTAAAGCTTACATGGAATTTGAACCCAGGCAAACAAAAAATCTGGAGTCTGTATGCTTATCTGTAATAGTTTCTAAGTATGATAATAAGAAAGAAAAGTAAATAAAAAGGACTGAAGATTGATGTGGGGAACCTGAGACTAAACACCAAGTATCTTTGGTGGCATCAGTCTGTATTGTTATGATTTTCTCTAGCAGGTCATCTTCCCCAGATATAAGGGCAGGGCAAACGTTAGGCACAGGAGACGTAAAAGGGTACAGGTGGGAAGTTGAGGCCTGTGGTATAAAGAGGTAATGGAGGTGATTAACCATCACATCCAGACCGAATAGTTAAGGAAGTGAGGCCAAGAACTGCTCCCAAAACAAAAGGAAGGAACTAAAAGTCTGATGCACACGGCTGTTAGGTCCCTGGAACTGAAAACCTGACCTTTAGAAAGCCCCCACCCTTTGGTTTCATTTCTCTAAGTTTTGTTCTTCAAGGTCTGTGCCCCCATGAGCAGGCTGAGCAAGCTGTTATGTAAAGTGTAACACTGTAACTGCTTCCCCCTGCTAGCCCAAGGTTTCTGTCTCCCCAACTCTGTTCCCATGAGCCGGCTATATCCGGAGTAGAACATTGTCACTGTCTTCCTAGGCTAGGCCAGATGCCAATTTTAACCCTATAAGAGAAGACACCTAACTGCCTCTCGGCACTGATGCCATTTTTTGGCTCAGCCTGGAAGGTCCGCTTGCCGCTTGCTAATAAAATCTTTTCGTCCTTTACCTGGCTCACATCTCCTTCCACATCAACCTTACAATGGGCACAGAGCAGAAGGAGAAGCTAAGAATCTGGGCAAAAGGTTTTTTTTAAAAAAGAGTAGAATCCACACTAGTTTATCAGCACTAAGAATGGAGAGGATGGATCCAAAGGACAGTGAGAGATTCTGAGGAATTTAGCAAGTGGATGTGGAGACCAAAGCAAATCAATTGTAACCCTATTAACTGTAGGTGTTATTAACAAATAGGTAAAATTCAGGCCAGAACAATTTAGTGTGGGACTCGTGCTTGAGAGTATCCAGCAGTTTGGGTAGAAATGTCTAGGAGGAGTTGAGACTTAGCGTGAAGGTTCAGTAAGTGGAAGATATCTATGTGGAACACAGATGACAGCTGCAGCAGATCGTGGTGACAGGTTAGAGAGTAATACAAGATGGAAAGACGAGAGCACCAGGGGACACTTATGTTAGGGGTAGGGAGAAGAATCAGAAAAGGAGTGGTCTTGAAAGGGTGGTATAGATATAGAAATTAAGGTAAGAGAGTTTCCAAGAGGACATCAAAGGGGAAAAAAAAAGAATAAAAATTGTGACTGCTTAAAGTTTTGTATCGGTCTTTCTGGGAAGTGGCCTACAAACTGTCAGCTGCACTTCCAAGTTTCATGGAGTGGAGTGACCCCAGTTAATAAATGCTCCAAAGACCATAGTAAAGGCTGACTAAAGCTTCTCTCTCCTACCCTGCCTCTTCCCAAGGGAGAAAGAAAATCTGTCAAGCCTTTTCCTAAGCAACGTATGTTTTAACGCCCTCTCCCTGCGCCCCCAGCACACTGGCTAGCTGCCCTAAACTGTTTGGGCACATGGGATAGGTTGAAATGCTTAAGAACAACTTTTCTAAGCGATGTCCAGAAAGAATGTTGTATTTGAGGATAATGCCAAAATTCCAGCTCTCTGATCTGTTAACTTTCAGAAACTGCTTATCTTTTGTGCTTGCTGTCTAACCAGAACATGAGACCAGGATCCAAAGAATTATTGCTTCCTGGTAATACTAAATCAATACTAAATATAGAACATAAGCCTATTGGGCTTAAGGATCAGGAACGTTTGAAAATAAGCCTTTGTGTTAAATTGTCTGGCTAACCTCTGAAATGAAAATAACGGCAGTCCCCGTAACTGCTACAGTTCTGTTACAAAGAGTTCTCTAAAGTAGGCACCCTATTTTGTTGTCCCTCCTTAAAGACTTAATTATTTAATAAACATGAAAAACGAGTAGAAGGAAGCATGATCAAAGGTTGGGTTATTAGTGAATCATTAAAAAATTATTTTTGTAACCTTATACATCTGACTTAAATCTTTTTCAATAAAATAGTTGTTTGGCTAATATTATAAGCACTATTTAGCGTGAAATGTAATTTTGAGAATTAGAAAAAAAACTAATTTTCATGTGGCATCGATTTCTTCTTGACTACATTCGATTTATTCCTTATTCAGAAACTCCAAGCTGACTGACCAACATAATTGAGTATCTGTTATTTTTTACCAACAATTTATTTTCAGACATGCAGTCAACTGTTGCTTGAAATTGCTAAATTAAAAAAAAAATTCTTGCAGATAAGTTAAAAGCATCAAGTCAATTTTTTTTCTGGTTAGTCTTAGATTTTATTCATATAAGGACAAAATAACTACACTGGAAAGTGAAAAGTTCAAATGATTTTATCTTGTTTCGCATAATTGACACAGTCATAATTTTGGGATAAAGAGCTGCCACGTGACAGATAAAGGTCATAGGAATTCTTCAACAAGAACTTTTTACTTTTCAGAAAGCAGGAGGAAGAAAAATGATTCACCAATTACTACTGTTAACAATACATATGAAACAAAAGCTTTTGATTTAACCTTCTCACAAATGAAATGTAGTGCCTGGTAATTCATATGCCACTTTGAGATATATATAGTCTATATGGGTTTCATCACAAAATCAAACCCCCTAGAATTTTCTATAGAGCATGCATTTTTTTTTAAAGGCACCATACCTCTTTTCATTAAAAAACATTCTTCTGGAGTACAGAAGCAGGCAGACTTAATCTCTGCAGATGGATTGTTAAATTGGTACAAACTTTTTGGATGGCAATTTGTATCAAAACTTTAAATGTGCATACCTCTGACTTAGCAGTTCCACACTTCTGGAAATTTAGCCTAAGAAATTACTTGCATAAGAACATAAGGATGTATTTGAGAGTGGATAGAATAACTCCAGTTCATCCATACACTGAAATGCCATGGAAGTGCTAAAAACAATGTGAGAAATCTAGCAGTTTCATATAACTTGTAATGTAGTTTAAATGAAAAAGACAAGATGCCGAATGCTAGGTATAATATGATCCTATTTGTGTTAAAAAAAAAAAAGAAAACTGTATATATTATATATGTACAGAGAAGCATTCAGAAATATACATATCAAATACGTCTGGGGAGTAAGCTTGTTGAGAAGGGGGGGATTTTCACATTTGCTTGATATACCTTTGTATATTTTAATTTCATACAATGACCACATATTACTTTTTTAAAAATTGAGATAAAATTCACCCTTTTAAAGTATATACTTTGTGATTTTTAGTATATTCACAAAGTTATGCAACCATCAATCACTATCTAATTCCAGACATTCCATTACCCCAAAAAGAAATCGTATACCTGTTAACAGTTACTCATTTCCCCATCTCCGCATCCCCTGGCAACCACTTACCTGCATTCTGTCTCTATGGATTTGCCTCTCTGGACATTTCATATAAATGAATTATATAATATGCGGCCTTTTGTGTCTGGGTTCTTAGCATGATGTTTTCAAGGTTCATCCACGTTGTAGCATGCATCAATAATTCATTTCTTTTTATGGTTACATATTACTTTTATAAATAAAAAATCTGTAAATAATTCTGATTTTAAAAATACTCAAACACCTCATGCTTTTGTGCAAATCACTTTTATAGAAATTCAGCGACAACAGCTCTAAATCCAGTGTCCGTATGAAAGCAGTTTATTTCTGTCTCCCCATTCCGAACACTCAAACATCTAGTCTCTCAGGTCCCATTTAAAAGGTTACCCCCTCAAACAGCATTTTTGTTTACATGTGTCTCTTTATTAGAATATCATTCACACAGCAGACCTAGTTAGTTCTTTGCCTAGCTGCATTTTATTTTCTCTATCTCCCCACCACTGCCCCACCCCCAACACAATAACACAGCCACAGAGAGGCATAGGCAAAGTATATAATTTGGATTTTTATGAATCTGTCATCTTTTTTTTTTTGTCCTTTTTGAGACCGGCCGCACCGCGCTCATCCAGTGAGCGCTGTGAGCGCACCGGTCATCCCTATATAGGATTCGAACCCGCGGCGGGAGCGCTGCCGTGCTCCCAGCGCTGCACTCTCCCGAGTGCGCCACGGGCCGGCCCAAATCTGTCATCTTTTGACAAGGACTCAGGTCTGGTTGATTGACTCCTGTACACTGACCATATGCAGAACATGTCTGCTGCAGTGTAACACTTTTAATTAACTTTCATAGTAACTAGTAGTTTATAGTTTTTATCTTCTGAATAAAAATCAAGATTATGTTTTTGCCTCATGTCCTTAATGTCCAGTTATTTCATTATCTGAAAAGGCAACGTTATGTAACGTTAACTGATACATAAAGTAGCATTTTGCCTTCACAACTGAGGACTCTAATATATAAGTACAGGAGGGACTGGGTTTTTCTCTTAAAAAGATGGACTGGCCATTTGCTGGCCATAGAATCTTCCTAGGAAATTCTACCAGTTTTATGCTTTAAAATTACCTCAGCAAAGCTCGCTGGGTGGCTCAGTTGGTTAGAGCCCGGTGCTAGTGACTGCAGCTGGAAAAATAAAATAAAACATAAAACCAGCTTTCAGTAGTTTCAATTAGCTAAGGAAAACCACATAACTTTCCATCTCCATATTTGTATTGTGGCAATTAAAATGAGGCTCAATAATGGATTTTAAACACACTCTCTCTCTCTCTCTCATGCACGTGCCAGGTATTATTAGGCAGCATTTTCAGTAAAGTACATCATCTGTGTTCCAGCATTGATCAGAACCTGTTACTTGATTTTTTTTTTCTCCTCTGAGTAGGAATGCAAGTTAGGAATTGCATGTATGAAATGACCATATTTCACTAATTAAAACTTTGATTTCTGCCCTGGATGTAACCAACCTCAATATATGAGCACTGTACTAGAAGCAAGCTGTCCATGGTAATGGAAGTAAATTTAAAACTATAAGGTGGAATCCTTTCATGATAAGGATATTAATCCTGAACCCCTATTGCCAAATGGATACATTGTACTAGGAGTTTTGGTTTGATTATTTTCAAAATCACCTTCTGAAGTTCCAGAGGACTCGATTTAAGCCGTAGGTATCTGAACCACATAATAAAAGAACCAAGATTTAATGCAGTTCTATTGCACTGAAAAGACTGCTATTTCTCTCCATGATAAAACCTTTATACTGTGAAACTTTGAACTGTATTCAAATCACATTTTTCTTTCTCTTATACTTGTTTAACAAGTCATTGAACTAGGAATTTCACCTTAAATAAAACAAGACTAAAAGAAACACAATACTATTGCTGTTATCAAATAAGCTTCATTATACACTTTCACAAAAAAAGACATACAAATATGAAAGTCATAACTCATTTATTGAATGAATAGTATATGCAAGAATACCAATAAAAGGAAACTAATACTACAAACTACAATTTTGAAAATAAAGCCAATGTAACAGGAACAAAATATACATAACATGAGAGGAATGTTTGATTTTTTACCCATATGCATTCCTTATCTTTACAATTAACCTAAATGTCTGTTAGAACAAAACTGTATGCCTTGGTCTAACTTTAGTGCTTTTTAAAAAAGCAACAACATTCTAGAACACTTTTTCTTTTGCTTTGAGATATTTGAGATTCACACATTTGTTCAAGTACATAGATTCTGATTCAAAGGTAGATCTAAAGATCTTGTTATTCTCTTAATATCTTGAGTAGCATGTACTTCTGAGCAAGTACTATCTGAATTTCTAAAATTGCTGATCCTTGAAATAAAATTTCTTTCAATTGTGGGTTTTTAATAAATTGAGATGAAAGTAAAAGTCCCTCCTCCCCCCTTCCCCAGGAACAAAGAGCTCTTATTAAAGTATAGAAACTCAAGTCTATCTTTCTACTCTAAAGAATATTGCTTACTAACATTTCTGGTAAGGCAATAAATGCTCCAGAATAATCTTCAATATACGCTTGCAAAGATTACACTGTTTAATATCAATAACAAAAATAAAAACAAAAAAAGGAAAAAAAAAAAAGAAAAAAGAAAAGAAATGACGCTTCAAAAATTCAGGCTAAAATATGCATAAAACACAGTATGGCAGTATTTCTGGAAATGATGGAAATGTTATATACTTATCAAATAATGTCA
Source organism: Galeopterus variegatus (assembly GCF_000696425.1). NCBI lineage: Eukaryota > Metazoa > Chordata > Mammalia > Dermoptera > Cynocephalidae > Galeopterus > Galeopterus variegatus. The sequence goes on along the minus strand of NW_007726570.1, from coordinate 159,085 downwards.
TGCTTATTAAAACTACAGTTAAGGATTTAAGAGATGTACAGTAAATACACTGCTGAGGTCCATTTTTCTAAATATTAATACCACAATGTAATTACTACCCAGAAGATCATGATGCTACTTGGGAACATAAGTACTGTACAATTTTTACATTGTAAGGCACTTTTACTCAGCATGTGACGAAAACATGGATAGAGAATCAAGATATTGGAGGTTTACAACCAATGGTGATTTTTTTCATGTGACTTCAATTTACATTTCAATTTTTAATGAACGATTGTTTGGCCAATCACACCACAGTGAGAAAAACAGGTAGTCAGCCACTTATCTAGCCAACCAAAAGGTAAAGTGCTATTCTGGTTGCTAGTGGCAGAGAAAGGGCTGAAGAAACCCATACAAAGTCATACATTTTACTACATGATAAATCCATCAACTGACAGCTGTAGTATTTGAAGTCCTTTATATAATTATTGAATGGCCATGATTACCCTTGGCACCTTCCATTTTTCCTAAAAACTCATTACAGTAGTTGTCCAAAAATGAAGGAGCTCTGTTGTTCCATGGGTAAGTCTATGGCACACAATGTAAAAATGATCTGAAGACACAGTGATTTGAAGATTTTAAAAATAATGATTTTCAAGCTGTTGTAAGGAAATAAAGTACAGATCCTTTGGGAAAAGTCACATAGCTTGGTAAACAAACACCTAGATCTGTCCTTGCACTTCAAGTCATGATGAATTTTGAAAATAATCACATACACACAAAAAAACCCAATGGCATATTAAGAGCAAAAGGAGAAAACGTATAGGGCAACCCACTACTAAAGCTAGTTTCCTTCTAAACATAATTATAAAAGATGGTTAAAATAAAGCAAGCATTGAGTCCCTTGACTTAAGTAAATTTGTGAATACACACTCGACAAACAAGATCATAAGGGACTAGCAGTTAAAAAATAATCAGTCATCAAGCACAGTGTAATTTTCCACCTGTTACATTTTTTAAATGCTGTTCTATCAGCTGCAGAATATTTCAATGTACAGTCAAGTTAACATGTTATTTCTTATTTGCAATTTCGCTTTATTGTGGTAGGTTAACTAAAAATTCAGAAGTCAGAATCCCTACCCTTGGTATTGAGGTGCTATGGTAATATTAGGCAGACCACAACTAAAGTTTTTTTTTGGTTTTGCCATAAAGAAATATATAAATGTGCTTCAGCAGGTAAATGGAAGAAAATATCACTAGCTAGAAATGCCAGTGTGAAAATCCTTTCTAAAAAGCTGGGTTCTTAGGCTTTCATAAACAATTCTGATGATCAATAAAACACCGAGCCCTACCAGAAGAAAAGTCGGGCACCAAAGCCTATTTAATAGATAACGAAAGCAATGACTGAAAACATTAAAAATATTAAATAAGGTTTCTAAAATAGTGGTCACAAAATTAAAAATAAATACTGTCTTACACAAAGACTGTTTTTTACTCCTACAGCACACGAGACCTCCTTACATACTTTGGGCCAATACGTGAAGTGTTCCACACGATAGGGCACTTGAGAGGAACGGGTTTCAGACATAGTGTCTAAAGTCCTTAGCGAGTGGTAACCCTTTAAATCTTAAAGAGGTTAATTTGCTGTTGCCAAATGTTAGTTTAAACTTGAAAGGATTCAATCATTTTGCCAGAAGCTCTTTGTATGACATGGAAAGAGAAGAGGTGTACTGTCAAGAGAATTTTGGCATAAGCACTGGAGCCCACAGCTTATATCACCAGTTGCCGAGTCCATGCTGGTCAGTGAGAACAACTTTAACAGGAACCAAATGAAAAGCTTTAGCACACTTCTTGGAAGAATTTTTTAGCATGTGCTGTCAAAGCCAAGAGAAAAAGAAGGTTCTCTTCATTTCTAGCCTCCATTACTTGAGTGTGGAAAAAAAAAAATCCACAAATTACCATGTGTTGCCACCAGAGGCATGTTTGCATTGTAAAGTAAAATTTGCTTATGCTTTTCCTTGAGTATGAATTCACTAAACAAACTCAAACACATTCTAACAGTAGAACTTTGTTCAGTCCAGAAATATAGCTTACTTCATTTCAATGTCTGCTGTAACTGTTGACACTATACACAGGGTTAATAGTGTTTCAACTGCTTCCCAGAAACTGCAAACTACAGTTACGTAATATCAACATGTCAAACTCAGCCATCTAGTGAAGGCTCATGAAACAAACAAGACATTTTTAGGCAGTTCAATGAAGGATCTAAGAGTTGGGCAGTAAAAAGTTACAAACCCTTTTTGATTTTAGAAAACAGTGAAAAAAGAATAGTAGTTATGGATGTCTTATTCATTCCCAGTTTTCTAACTCTGTCCCATGAACCTGTTTTAAAAGATGATAAAAAAATGTAAAATATGATGCTGAGGGGAACACAATCAATATAATGTTATTGAGGAGTGAGAATATCTTATTGATTTAACATTACTACTACATTTATTGATAAAGTGGATAGCTTGCTTTTACCATTGCAAAATCAGCTAGTTAAAAAAAAACAACAAAAACTATGCAAGCCTACACAATCCTTAGCATTCTAGTAACATGCCCTTAACTAAATATAATAGGATTAAAAAATCTTACTGCATACCACTACTTCTACATGTATTTAATCAGTATATATCGTATCCTGACAACGGATGCCATATAATTAACTTTCATACCTAGTTTCCATTAAGTTGCTGCTGGGTTAGTTGTTGCTGATCAATTTCTACTTTTACCCGGCTTTTACTCTCTCGTTCCTCATCTTCTTCATCTCTCTCATCATTTCCACTATGATTTTTACAATATAGTCTACAATGATGAAAGACAAAAATCTCAGTGCTTTGTCATTGTTGATGAGAATACATTTATGCCACCATTAAAGTCACATTTCAGGAAAGATATATATATTCTATATATACTGCTGCTTTCACATTTTATGAAACAATTTTACTCAGACTCTTCAAGTGCCTGTTCGTCATTAGTGTTGTGGCCTTCATTAGAATACCTTCATGAGTCATCCAACAGTTTTCTGGCACTGCATTTGGCTATGTCTTTTTTTTTTTTTTTTTTTCTAGGTTTTTAAGATTACTTTTTAAAAAAAGTTTTAGTTAGGTGACTATGATAAGCCAAGCATGATTTCTTTCTTAGGGTTTCCAGAGTTTCTTAACCTGTGGACTAAGGAGTTACATCAGTTTTGAAAAATTCTCAGGCTTTATTTCCCTAAACATTCCTTCTGCGTCAGCACCACGCCCACCCAGTGAGCAACCGGCCATCCCTATATGGGATCCGAACCCGTGGCCTTGGTGTTATCAGCACCGCACTCTCCCGAGTGAGCCACGGGGCCGGCCCATGGCTATGTCTTTTTAAACCTAGACTGGTCCCCCCGACTTCATTTTTTCTCGTAACACTGACTTTTTTGGATGAGAACAAACCAGACAGCTTGTCAACTATACTAGATTCTGGATTTGTCTAATTGTGGTACTATTTTATTCAGTTCTCTCTCACCTTGAACTTCCTATAAACTGAAAATAAGATCTAAGGGCTTGCTTAGCTTCAGGTTCAACTTTTCTTTCTTACAGTCAGACACTTTGTAGGTGATCTTGCATACTTCAGGCGGCATGTACTTTCAAACTGTCCTGCTATTACTGATCATCTGATTAAGGTGGTGGTGATGGCCAGATTTTTCTATTGTAGGTTTTCCGCTTTAAAAGTAGAAAGTAATCTCTAGAGTGATACTTTGACATCATGCTGTTCCAACAACCTTTTTTATTTGGGTAAATACACTATATATATATTTTTTGTTTGTTTTTTGGTGGCTGGCCAGTACAGAGATCCAAACCCTTGACCTTGGTGTTATAACACTGCACTCTAATCAACTGAGCTAACTGACCAGCCATATATATACTATATATTTGAAATTCATTAAGTTTTTAATAGAAACAGTAATGTAGGTGATTTTGGACAAAGGATGAGCTGATCGGAACTCATTTTTAGGTCAGTTAAACACAAGATAACAGTAGAACAAGACTTAGAAAATGTTCACAGGATGCCCTCTTGTGGTCAGCAATGCATAAAAGATGATCGTATTGGAGTTCACATGTTGCAATATGATCTAAACTAGGTCTAACATAGAATAAAAGGCAGGGAAGGTGGGGTGAGGTTGGGGAGACAAGAACAACTGACTTCAATCTAGTTTTGCTCACTATTTTTAGTCTTAAAACATTTTCAATAACTTTCAAAGAACTCTGGAGGATCTGTACTCTTTAAATTAATGCACATTGGGAACTACCTCTTTTTGTTTATTTAACCATGAGTTCAAATATCAAGAATGAGATTCCTACACAGTGCCACTTATGAGACATCTTCCCCCAAAATCTAACCTGAATCTAATTAAACCTTTGAACCAACTTGTGGTTTACAGAAAATATGGGGGAGAGGGGTAAAGGCACAAGTTAAATGGCATCATGAAATAGCAAACAGACAAATCTGGAATGCTGAACTTTTATAGGACAACTTACCAGGGTTCTTTAACAAGTAGGGAGGAATAGGCAGGAGTGGGGTGAGGACCGCTCCATATTAAGACAGACTTAAGAGACATATCAAATACAATGGATGGAATTTGTATGTATCCAGATTTGAATAAATCAAGTCTAAAAAGACATTTTCAAGACAATTGGGGTAATGTGCAAATGGACTGGGTATGAGATGATACTAAGAAATAATTGTTAACTTTATAAAGTATAATAATGGGATAGTGATTATGTAAGAAATATCCATATTTTTAAGAGATGCATACTGAAGTATGTAGGGATAAAATGACAAGAGATCTGGGATTCTGCTTTAGCATACTTTAGGAAAAAAACAACAGCCGAAACAACTGTAGCAATAACTTGGTAACTACTGATAATGTGGAGCTGTTATACTATTTTATATTCGTGTACAATTAAAAATCCTTTTAATAGAGTGTTTTGTCTAAAAGGACATATTCTTTGTTGTCAGAACAAATTTTAACCTCTTTATGGGATTATTTTTCATTTGTGGTATATTTTCCATAGGCCCACCAGTCTAGGTGCCAAAGTCACAGGTGTCAACTGGTGACATAAAATCCCTGCTGTCACAGAACTCAGTTTTTTAGGGGGAGAGACTGACTTTTTTTTTTAAAAGGTCATATTTAAATAGTTTAAAAATATAATAAAGACAATAGAACAGAATAAACATAAATACAAATCATCATATACTCCTCCCTCTTCTTTTGAATATGAATATAGTCAGGATCCAGAAAGGGCTGGTAATGAGGAAAGCCACATTTAGGAGATAGGGAGGCCATTTCATTCGGAAATATTCTTCCTTGCACTTCCTCATATTTGCCCATTCTTCTCTCCCCAAACAATTTGCATATAGACTCTCATTTGAATTCAATGGTCTCTATCTGGAACCCACATTATAAGCAGATTTTAGAAATGCATTTCAATGTGAAAAAATAAAAAGGGAAATTCAAATCATCATGGATCCCAGTGCAAATATTTTTGTTTAGAGATAGTCACTGAAACATGGTTTTCTAATACCTAAAAAGTAAAAACAGCCTAAATGTCTAAAACAGGAACTGAAAAAACAAACTCATATACCCATACAATAGAATTCTATGCAACCATTAAAACAGATGTAAAACTGTTTAATGTCACAGAAAAAACGTCTCATACAGTAAGTGAAAAGATTATAAAACAATGAGGGGGATGGCTGGTTAGCTCAGTTGGTTAGAGCATGGTAGATAACACCAAGGTCCAGGGTTTGTTTTTTTTTTTTTTTTAAAAAGATGACCGGTAAGGGGATCTTAACCCTTGACTTGGTGTTGTCAGCACCACGCTCAGCCAGTGAGCTAACTGGCCATCCCCATAAGGGATCCGAACCCGGGGCCTTGATGTTATCAGCACTGCACTCTCCCGAGTGAGCCACGGGCCGGCCCAAGGTCCAGGGTTTGATCCCTCTACCACCCAGTTAGTTTACAGGAGAAAAAAAAAAAGAGATTATAGAACAGTGTATATAAGAAAATCTTGTTTTTATAAATACACACATATACACAATCACATAAATATCTAGAAGAAAACATTTCAAAAGATTTAAAATTGTTATCTCTGGGTGGTAGAATTAAAGTTGACCTTTTTTCCTTATCTATATTTTCCATTTTTCCAAAATGAAACTAATTATTATAATAAAAATATCTAAAGTTAAAATGTAAATATAATAATTCTTCATATAATCTGATTTTAGATAAATAAAATGGGCCTGTTATTTTTAAATGTTAGTGGCTACTTTATAAATAATGTACTGCTCATGAAAATATTCAAATACCACAGAACCATATAATGGAGAATACAAAATTGTCTCTCCTCCTCCTCCATCCCTATGCAACTAACAAGACGTAATAACCATCAAGATTGCTGAATATGCTTCTAGAGATTTTTCCGTGTATACAAAAACACATAGACACATACAAGTGGAAGGATAGGTGAGCAAAAAGATGGTAACCTGGGTCCCTGATGACACTGAAAACCTGACTATGACATCTGGACTGCTTCCCTCTGCACATCTTTTAGGTAAGAAACAACCCTCTATCTTGTTTAGGCTGCAATTTTTTTTCATGTTAATATAATCATTGCAAATAGAAAATTATACCACATTCATTCTTCCAGATAAAACTGTCAAAAAATTTGGATTTGGGGCCGGCCCGTGGCTCACTCGGGAGAGTGTGGTGCTGGTAACACCAAGGCCACGGGTTCGGATCCCATATAGGGATGGCCGGTTTGCTCACTGGCTGAGCGTGGTGCTGACAACACCAAGACAAGGGTTAAGATCCCCTTACCGGTCATCTTTAAAACAAAAAAACAAAAAAACTTGGATTTGATTAAAATTATATGAAATTTATAGACTAATTTGGTGAGAACAGGCATCATTCAATGCTGAATCTATCAAGGAATATATTTCACCATTCAGTTGAGTCCTGTTTTTTTAACATTTTTTTTTCATATTTCCTTAGGATACAGCTAACACTTTTGGAATCACTTGATGAAGAATATCATTTCTTCCTTTTTTTCTTTTTTTTTGATGGCTGGCTGGTAAGGGGATCCAAACCTGTGATCTTGGTGTTACAACACCCTATTCTAACCAACTGAGCTAACTTGCTAGCCCCAGCTGAGTCCTTCTTAAATGCAATTTTTTTTTTTTGTCTTTTTTCGTGTCCGGCAACGGATCGCAACCCTCAGTGTCGCGCCCGTACCGGACCGGGACCGGCAACAGGATCACAACCCTCGGTGTTGTGCCCGCACCTCGCTCAGCCAGTGAGCGGGAACCGGTCTGTATGTGGGATCCGAACCCTCAGCGGGAGCGCCGCCGCGCTTCCCAAGCGGCGCACTGTAGCAGTGCGACACCGGGCTGGCCCCTTAAATGCAATTTTTTTAAAGGTGGAAAAAGCTCACCTACTGTGTGTGTGTGGGGGGGGGGGGTTGATGATGGTCATTTGTCCTTCATTTTTTCTATTACTGGAATTTTTTTTAAAAGTCATCTCATATTCTGCAACCTTACTGAGTTCTTATTTTAATAAATTCAGAGTTGATTCCTTTGGAATCCATTTTCTTGGTAGACAATGATATCAATAACGAATATTGATCACTTTATTTATTATACATTTTTCTTTTGTTGCACCAGCTTAACCCTCCAGAAGAATGTTGAAAGTAATGTCGGTAGCTGGTATTCTTGTCTTGTTCCTCACCTGAATGAAAGTGTATTTAGTCTGAGGGTTCTCAATTAGAGGTGAACATGAGAATCACCTGAGGAGTCATCAAAATACATGGTTTGGGCCTCAACCCAGACCTACTGAATTTTAATCTCTGTGGGTAGGGCCCAGGCACAAATGGTTTTTATGAGGGCCCTAGCCACCCCCAGGTGATTCTGAGGCTACCTCTGGTTAAGAAGCGTTGCTCCTTTGACACTAAATAAGTTATTTGCTGTTGTTTTCTCACAAACACCCTATTAAGATTCCTAGCCTACCAAAAGCTCTCCTGCTACATTACTTTAAAATTCAGAAATTGATGCAGAATGTTAGCAAATGCCTTTTCACTATCCATCAGGAAGATGACAGGATTTTTCTTTATTAGTTATAATAAATTGCATTAGTGTACTTCCTAATTTTGAACAGTCTTTAAATTCTTAGAATACAGAGCTGGATCTGACTTGCTAATATTGTATTTAGAATTTTTGTATATATATTTATAAAAGTGAGACTGGTCTATAGTTTTTGTTTGTTTGTTTGTTTGTTTTTTAATATATCTTTGTCAGGTTTGGTATCACAGTTATTTAAGCTTTACAGAATGAACCAAGAAGTTTTCCATCTCTTGGTATGTGCTGGACTTCTTTAAATAACATTGGGATTATGTGTTCCTTAAAGGTAGAACTCACCTGAAAAACATTTATACCTTTATTATTAAACAAAGTTTGGCAAATTTTATAATACAGCATTAACACCTTATGCAGGCACTCAGATGACATGGTGACTGCTTGTGCAAACTACTTTTTCACACAGAATACTAGATCCTGAAGTCATTGGTTTATTGCATACTAGGCACGTGAGAGTAAAAAAGTGCTTTACAATTCTTAAAGCAAATCAAAGTTCAGGGATCCCTACTAACTTACTCTCCATTCTATTAAACAAATGGAACCATTATAGGTAAACATTGATATCACTAACCCAAGGCAGCACAGGTAAGTGGAAGACCCATAAAAAAAGAGGGTGATATGCAATCCCAAACTCCAATCCTTACTCTTCCATCATCCTTGTGAAAGAATCTTTTGGCTTCTATCTTCATAACTACATTCTGTTCTAGGCTACGAACAATTCTCATTTGGACCAGCAGCAGCAGCAGCAGCCTCCTAACTCATCTCCCCCTTTCCACCCTTGCTTCTGTCCCACCGGCAGGTCTTGCATATGATGTTCTCTCTGCCTAAAACACGCCCCCCACCCATATTCACCTCTGTTCTTCATCTCTCAGCTAAAGCACCATTTCCTTCAGAAAATTCTTAAACACCTCCCACTACAGACTAGTTTAGCTCTTTCTTGTTATATGCTGTCATAGCACTTTGTAACTTTAAAGCACTTAAGTAGCTTGTAATTGTGTATTTATTTGTCTGACCATTTAATTAATAGGTGTCTCCCATTAGACTGTAGGCTTTGGGAGGACACAGCATATGTCTGTTTTGATCACTAGCATATGCCCAGATCCTGGCACAATGCCTGGCACATAGTATAATGTACCACTTCAGCATAATTAATAATGAAGAATAAATGTTAATCCAGAGATATGCAGTCAGAGGAAAATTCTGTTTGCAGTACTCATTCCTTATGTAATATCCTCAGTATTCTACACTTGACTAAACACCACCTAAGAACAGAGATCAAGCAAACTAATGTCACCTACTTAAGGGCAGTTACTTACTGACATGTTTAGGAAAATGGACAATTGTTGTTTTCTTACTTGTAAATTCCTCGTGACATATTTTCAATGTATTTAGCTTTGTCTTGTACTCCACAGTGGTAATGGTAAGTCTTAACACAGGCTTTTATTTCACATCCAATAGTAGCACCAGGCTGACTGCAAAGTGTACATTTCTGTTTAAGGAAAGAGAAAGAATAATCATAAGTAGTATTTCAAAGTTTTGCAATCTTACTATTTTAGTCATATTTCAGCCAAACATTCCAGTTTACAAAGAAAACAGCAGCCATTTTCTATTGAAAAAGAGTACATTGTATTATTATTAATTTATTTTTTTCTAAAAGATGACCGGTAAGGGGATCTTAACCCTTGACTTGGTGTTGTCAGCACCACTCTCTCCCAAATGAGCTAACCGTCCATCCCATATAGGGATCCGAACCTGTGGCCTTGGTGTTGTCAGCACCACACTCTCCCAAGTGAGCCATGGGCTGGCCCTTATTTTTTAAAATTTATCTTCTTATTTTAACTTATCAATATACAATGTAGTTGATTTTTGTGTCCCTTTACCAATTCCTCTTCCTCCTCCCCCTATCAACATCATATCTGTTCACTTGTCTTAAGTTCAAGGAATTGTTGTGACTGTTGTGTCTTCTTCCCCACCCCCAAGGTTTATCAAAGTATGGTTTACATTGTACATTGTATTATATACCATATAATTTAAAGAGTACATTGTCCACGAACTTTTTGAAGTACCCTCGTATAGATAAGATACTCCTTAAACTCAAAGGAAGAATGATATTGTATATTTTAGTAGTTGGCTTCTTTTCCTCCCTGAGATCAGATCCTTTCCTATTACGACTGGGGAAAGAATGAGGAACAGGAAAGCAATCCCCTCAGAGAGGGATCACTACCAAGTAGGCAAAGGGACGAAGGGCTGAAATCTTTTCAAGACTTCTCAATTTGGCCTAGATCAGCCTTGCCAGAAGAATGTTCCGAGATTAAAAGGTACCTGTTGAAAAAAGGGTTTCATAGTCAAATAAGTTTGAGAAATGATAGGTTAAGCAGATTCCTTTATTGCAGAACTTCTTACAGCCTTTTCTCCAGGAAGGGTGGGTATAGTAAACACTTTCCAAGTTTACTGAACTCTAGATGCCCTTTTACTTTTGGAGGGGTTGGGGAGCATCTTGATTAACTAGTTTCTTATGGACCACACTTGGAGGAAATGCTAGGTTAGTGTTTACCTAACCTTCAACAATGCAGAAGTAAACGATAAATGGATAAAAAGAATTGAATTGTTATCCTAGTCACCTATTTGGACTTTAGCTTTATGAGACAACATTGCTCTGTATGATATGATGAAGTACATGTTCCCTTTTTTTAGTACTAAAATTCTTTATAAAAGAGTTTCCTTTTTAAAAAAGTAATCAAAGTACCAAAAAACTAAACTGGATCTAAATGGAACAGATAATAATTTTCACACCTTCAAATATGCATTTCCACACACAAAAAAGAGTTATTTCTAATGGATTCAGACAAAGATCATAGGTGTCTGAAACCATGAAAGATTGAAGGGGAACCTCGCAATGGAGGTATCAGACTCACCACCTAAATCCAAGGATCAGACATTATGACCTGTCTGATGTGACAAAATATGGATGATATAGTCATACCTGTGAAGTATTCTTACCCCCAGAGTTGAAACTGTATCTAATCAAGTCTTAACATATAATTTCCACTTTAAAAGAAAATATCACAGATAGAGACACAAGTTAAATGGTATCATGAAAAAGCAAACAGACAAAAACTGTGGGACATTCTACAGGACAATTAATTCATTTTCTTTGACAAGTCATAGCATACAAAAAAAAGGAACAAAAACAAAAAGATGAAGGAGGAACTGCCCTAGATTACTTAAGGGATATCTAAGAACCTAATGTAACCTGTAGTCCTCCCTTGGATCCTGATTCACATAAATCAACCTTACAGAGATAATTTTGAGACAGTTGGGGAAATACAAATATCAAATGGGTATTAAATGACACTGAAGAATTATTGTTAATTTATTTAATTAATTATTGTTATTTAAAATATTGTTAATTATTGGGCCGGCCCGTGGCTCACTCGGGAGAGTGCGGTGCTGATAACACCAAGGCCCCGGGTTCGGATCCCACATAGGGATGGCCGGTTCGCTCACTGGCTGAGCATGGTGCTGACAACACCAAGTCAAGGGTTAAGATCCCCTTACCGGTCATCTTTTAAAAAAAAATAAAATAAAATAAAATAAAATAAAATAAAATAAAATAAAATAAAATAAAATAAAATAAAATAAAATAAAATAAAATAAAATAAAATAAAATAAAATAAAATATTGTTAATTATTGGGCCGGCCCGTGGCTCACTCGGGAGAGTGCGGTGCTGATAACACCAAGGCCCCGGGTTCGGATCCCACATAGGGATGGCCGGTTCGCTCACTGGCTGAGCATGGTGCTGACAACACCAAGTCAAGGGTTAAGATCCCCTTACCGGTCATCTTTTAAAAAAAAATAAAATAAAATAAAATAAAATATTGTTAATTATTAATTTACTGTGGTTAGGTAAGAAAATGTACAATTTTTAACAGACATACTGAATTATGAGGAGGTGAAATGATATGATGTCTGACCTCTGCTTTAAAATACTTCAAGCAACAAGAATAAATGGCATAGATAAAATGAGTACTGCAAATTCTTGATAACTGACGAATCATGATGACGGAGAGATGTATGTTACTAGTGTTTCTAATCTTGATGTGTTTGAAAATTTTCACAACAAAAAAATTGCAAAATTAAAGTCATTTCTAGAGCCAATTGCTGTCTTAAAGACTTTGCATTCCACTGATATTTTATAGTATTCGTAAGCTTTAAAGGAGTAAGTGATCAATAAAGATGCCAATATTTCTTTAAGTTACTTATTAGTAACTTAGTATGTTTAAAACATGAGATAAGGCACATTTTATGAAGAAAACTTTAAAGCTATGATAAATATTTTAAGAAACATAACTGTTCATGTGTACTTTAAGAAAACAGAAGGCCCTGAAAATCTTTTCCTATTAAAAAAAAAAAAAAAAGAATTAATAACATGGAGAGGTTCTCAATGCTATATTAGGGTTATGGAATTTTTCTTTAAGCAAGTTTACACAATATAACATTTTAAACTTTGGGGCCGGCCCGGTGGCGCACTGCTATAGTGCGCCGCTTGGGAAGTGCGGTGGCGCTCCCGCCGAGGGTTTGGATCCCACATACAGACCGGCTGCTCACTGGCTGAGTGAGGGGCGGGAGCAACACCAAGGGTTGCGATCCCGTGGCCGGTCCCGGTCCGGTACGGGCGCGACACTGAGGGTTGCGATCCGTTGCCAGTCACGAAAAAAGACAAAAAGGAAAAAAAAAAAAAACTTAATATAGTTTGTCACATTCGTATCTTCACTTATTTTATTAAAGAGCTCGCAATTACCCTGAAATAGAAATCTTCTCAGTATAATTCTCCTAAGCAATGAAGCTACATAGAAAGAGGAGTAAGTTTCAGTAACGTCAGCATCCTTTATTATGTTACAAATAAGTCAAATATATACTTTGGTTTAACATATGAACGACTTTATACTAATTTTTTTAATCTGGATAAATTTGAGATGTGTTCTAAATTTAAAGCAGAAAGTCAAGAGTAATGTTGCATAACACAAATATAAAAACCACAGACCATTCTTTTTCCTCGCTTAATCTCCTGAAGTACAGTTTTAATATCAAAATCCCCAAATTCTGCTCTTGATGTTGTTGTGAGCTGGACTGTGCCAGAAGAAAACAACTAGAGAAGAAAAATACAGGAACATTCAGAATGTGTATGAGAAAAAGATTAAACAAGATAATAACGAACATGTTATATTATTTCAATTTCTTGAGAAAGATGATTTTTCCTTAACAATCAAGTACCAACTCAAATACTTTTAATATATTCATGTCTGATGAAAATACAATCCAAAAGAAAGACACTAAAATAAAACTAAAATTGCCAGTGTGGAAATAACCCGCTTCAAACAACAAAGATTTCAACAGTGTTACCCTGCTTTCTCAACTGTTTTACATTTCCATGGAGTTTTAAAAAATAGTTTAAATAGGTAAATTTTAACCATAGATGCAGATCAGAATCACCTGGGGATTTTTTCCCCCCACCCCCTCAAATAAGACATGTCTGGGATCTACTCAATGGGAGTCCTAGGTGCACATATTTTGGAAAATGCTCCCTGGGTAAATCTGATATGCATTCTGGTTAAGAACCTCTGATATAAATAATATAATTAAAAAAAACACTAATCATAAATGAGTAATTCAATACAATCTTACTAAAAAAATTTGTGTGTTCTGTAAGTCAGGCCTGGATCCAAGGATGCAAAGATAAAAACAACTTATCTTCATCTTATTCTTATCTTCAAAGGATTTAAGAATCTAGTAGGAAAAATAGGCTCATAAATGAATAATTGCAATATAGTGTATTAAGAACAATAATAGAGATATTTATTAGATTATAGTGGAGGCCTAAAATATCTTTCATGACATGTTTACAAAGCTGAAATTTTTAGTTATGAAACAATTAACTATAGATTATCTTGAATACAGTAACTATAATTATGATTACTTCAAATCCTACTAAAACATAAAGGCTATTATTTTTCAAAATCTAAAGTTTATTAAGATTTGGGATTACAGAATATACTATTCATTACTCTAAGACACTAATGCTGGGTGGGGCGAGTGCTGTATTTGGTTACTAACTAAATGACTGTCAAAAAAATTTGGGCTTAAAAGTACATGCTTACCATGCACTTATAATGTGCAGCTGCCTTCTTGGCATTAAATATATGCAGTTTTCCTCTTGCTTCATTTTCTTCCTCCCCTACATGACAAAATCCACATTTAGGCCTGGTGTCACTAGGGCTGCTTCTGTGTGGAGACCTATCTCTCTGCAAAGGAAAAAAAAAAAAACAAAAAAACTTAGAAAAATATCCATGAAAATGTGCTATCAGTATTTCAAGTTTATTTAACATTTTAAATGATGAACTTTACCTATAGAGACAGTTTAAATAAAGTTTTCTACTTACATAGGAACTACTTTCCATTTCATCTGTTCCATGGGAGGATGTGGACCTGGTATCTTCCGACAGCCCTTTAAAATTAGTTTTTCTTGGCCTTCCTTTGCGACTTTTCTTTTTACTTTTAGGTGATGAGGGCTCCAGTTCATGTTCATTAAAACTGTCTTCTAAGTCAGCTGCTTAAAAAATGAACAAAAGCTTTATATAAACCAATCCTAAAATGAGCATTAGTTCATGCGTCCTTAACATACGTTTCTCTAAGGAATGAAATCGTCTCCATAAATGAGGAGAAATGGTCTGTGGTATATTCAATATAGCAACCTAATGTTTCAGAAAAATGCAACAAAAATCATATACAAAAAATTTTATCATAATCATTGTAGCCTTAATTATTTCCTTCCGATTTATAATTCCGTAAAAGTAAGTTTTGTGATCTTGACTGTGTACACAAACTCTAATATATTAATTTTGAGAATTAGCTTGTGTCATTTTTTCCTTTACCATACGTTTCAAAGAGTTTAACTTCACATTATTGGTGAAATTAGAACACTTACCTAGAAAATAAACTTACTACCACTTAGAAACCTAAATTAAAATAAAGTAGGTATATAAAAAAAAAAGAATAAAAAATAAAGTAGGTATATTTGTGTTTTCCAATATAGAAGCAATACATGGATTTTAAAAATTTATGTCAGTTATAATGAAATAAAATTAAAACTTCAGTTTCTTAGTCACACTGACCACATTTCAAGAGCATATTAGCCATGTGGCTAGCTGCAACCTTACTGGACAGCACAAATATAGACTGTTTCCATCATCCCTGAACAGTTCTATTGGACAGCATTGGTCTAGATAGCTCTTTAAAGCATAATGAAAACGGAATGCACAAATTCAAGAAGGAAGTCATCTGTAATCTAACTGATCACGCAATTAAACAAACATGCCGTATGAAAGGAATTTCTAACACAAGCAATAGAAAATCTATGTTGCAAGTTAGTAGTGTGTACTTTAATGAATTAAACAAAATTACATAGAAATTTTAGAATTGCATTTCCCAGAAATTTTGAGGGCTTACTGTATACAAGACAATGTATTTAGTATTCAAAAAATGAACAACCAAATGTTCACTTCTCTTAGGGTCAAACTACAGAAAGTTTTAGGCATAGCTCTAATACACTTATTGTTTTATCTTTTATCATGTTATTGATTACAATTCTAGAGACCAATTTCTCAGTGAGAAAGCATATCAACTATTTTCAGATGCTAATATCTTTCCTAATATTTTAAAGGTTTTTTTGTTTGTTGTTTAGAAATAAAAGCACATTCACTATGATGAGAGGCACTTCAATTAGCATACTTGAATATATATATGAACTCAGGGAACTGCAAACATTAGATTGTTTGTAAAACAGTTAATAATAATTTATATGAATGCAACTTCACATAACTATGTTAGGATTTGAGAGAGTTAAGGGGAAGAGGTAAAACCTATTGGATAGTGTTATAGGCAACAAAACAAATTCATGTAAATAACTCTTCCTATAGAGACAGAGAAGTCAATTAAAGACCTTAACACTATAGTTAATTTCATATCAGAACATACTGCCTACTTTAAATAATCAAACTGACAATAGTGAAGACATATAATTTCATTAAAGCTGTTAGAATTACTTGCACTTGCCAAAAATCAAAAATTCGTAAAGTGTGTTTCAGTCATTCTGAGATACATATGTATGTACATATATGAAGGGTCTTCAAAAAGTTAATGGAAATATTTGGATTATCTTTTAATTCCATTTTTCCACAAACTTTTTGAAGTACCCTCTTATGTGTGTATATATAAAACATATTCAGTTATATATGTACATATATATGACATTCAGTTATCTATAATGAAAACAAATATCATTAACACCATAATAACACTACATTATTAAACGTCTACGAAAAAATTACTTAAGAACTGTTTCCATTACCAGCCAACATGACTAGTTTTCCAAATGGCATGTTTGTCCTAAATATGAAATCATTCAGCATAAAATTTCAGGTAATGTTAATAGCAATTGTAAAAATCACAAAGGATTCATAAATTTAACTACGTGAAACTTTCAAACTTCTGAAAAGTGGTAAATTAAAAGTCAACCAATAAACTGGAAAAATATTGGTTGTAACTGTGACAATGGATTAGTGTCCTTATGATATGATAAACTCACATAAGAGTAAGACCCCAATGGGAAAATGAATCAAGGACATGATCAGATAATTAACAAAATATAAGTAGTTAATAAACATACTTCTAAAATACTTAACTTCTGTAGAATCCAAGTGCAAATTAAGTGATATATCATTTTCACCTATCAAAACAGCACTTTAAATAGTTATAAGAAGCTGCAATAAACCCAACATGTGTTAGAAATAAAAATATAGTACCAGCCAGCCACCACACACACACAAAAAGAAATAAAAATATAAAAGAAGTCTCCTCTAAATGGAGAAAGAAACCATGCTTCTGGATAAACAGAATCAACATTAGAAAACCACTTCCTGCTAACCTAATTCAATGAAATTTTGATAAAATGGAACTTAAAATTGATTCTATGGTTTTATGGAAAAGTAAATTGACAATATGCAAGAATACCTTTTAAAAAAGACAGCAAAATGTACTATAAAGCAACAGCAGCTAAAATACTGGCACAATAATAGACATTTATCAGTGGAAGAGAATAGCAGGTTTGAAAACAGACCCATAGTGGTGGCATTTCAGATAAGCAAGGGAAAAGACATGATGGCACAATTGGCTATCCAATTTTAAAAGCTGAGATTCCTTTCCTCACACTATATGGAAAAATTAGAGATGGATTAAAAATCTAATCACAAAATAAACTATAAATATAATATAAAGAAAATACAGATTTTTTTTATAATCTTGGAGTTGGGACACATAAGAAGCCATAAAGGAAAAGACAGTCCTGACTAAAAATTAATACATTTTGTATGACAAAAAGCACCATAAACTAAGTTAAAAGACAAATAAATTGGGAAATTATTTGCATATAGTGACAGAGAATTAATATCTGTATCATAGAGAGTACCTACAAATTAACTTCAAAAAGACAAACCCCAAGAGAAAAATGCACAAAAGATAGAAACAGGCAATTTGCAGAAGAAATATAAATGACTAAAAAAACATGAACAGAAGCCCAACCTTACTAGTGATAATGGAAATGAAAATTAAATGAGATAATCAGATTGGCAAAAATTAAAGACTAATAATATCCAGCACAGGTATGGGCAATCAAACACTGTCAGTGGGAGCATAAACTGGATAAATGGTTTCAGAAGCAACGTGACAGTACTTACTCCCAGTGGTAAATGCACAGTCCCTTTGACCTGGCAACCTCATTTCCAGGACTTTATCCTACAGAGTCATTTGTATAAGTATATATGTACAAGGAAAATTGTTGCAATATTATTTGTAATCATGAAAAAATAAACATAACCAATTTTTATTAATAGACAGACAAATCCTTAAATGAACTATGGTTCTATTTGTTCTATGGAATATAACACTACTGTTAAAAAGAATGAAGTAGATCTTTATGCACTGTCAGGGGAGGAGGTCTGAAATACCAAAGAATAAAAAGAGCAAGTTGCATAACATCATGTATATGAAGTATGATGCCACTGTATTAAAAAAAAGTGTGTGAATGCATATATATGTAAGTTTGTATGTACGTAAAAAAGGCTCTGGGAAGATATACACCAAATTGTTATTAACTAGTCACTCCTAGAGAATGTGATTGGGAGAGGGCTTTTTAAACTACTTTAATTTTAATAGTTCTTTTGTATTATTTAATTTTTTAAACAATGGGCAATGTGCTACTTTTGAAATTAGAGAATGTATAACATCCAATGTGGTGAAAGGTGGGGAGTGGGGGGGAGATGTGATGAGCACCACCGATGGAAATACAACTTAGCATAATCTTTCTGAAAAAAAATATGGCAATGTTATCAGGAACCTTGAAAATAGTTTGTATCCTGTAACCCAGTGACTTCAGTTATAGGTATTTATCCTAAAAAATAAATGAACATGTGAATACAAAGCTAGCCACAGCACCTCTGTTTAAATTCTTCATGGTTGCAACCCATTGCTTTTTTCTCCCCAATTCAAAATTGTGAAATGTTTTAACATTTTAAAAAATTATTTTTTCTTTTCTAATAATAAAAGAACTATCTGTAAAAGAGGTAAAAATCTTCCTTCCACCTCTACTTCCACCTGCTCTGCACTCCCAGCTGGCTCTTAAGTCTCACTAGCCAGCACCCCCCTTACTCCTTCCCTCTGAGGTAACTGCTTTTTTTCTCAACCTCTGTAGTTAAGAGCCTGGGTTTGAGGGTTTGAATTTTGGGTGTGTCACATACTGTGTGTCCTTGGACCTGAGACCTGCCTTGAGGGTTCTTGAATGAATTACATGAATTAGTTCATAAAAAGTATTTAGAATAGTATTGGGCACATAAGACACTCAGTAAATGTTAGCTATTATTTCTTCGCATGTGCAAGTGTTTTTTAAAAGGACACACAAACAAATGGCATTCTAAGCATATTATTCTGCATCTTGCTTTTTCTACTTAATATACCTTGACAACTTTCCATGTCAGCATATACAAATTTACCTCCTTCCTTGTAAGAGCTAATAGTAATCCACTGTATTTAACCGGCTTCCTATTAAATGACTTGTAAGTTATTTTCATTGTTTTTGCTATTATAGGTGTACAATATCTTAAAAGCTTTCATTTTTGTGTGTATAAAAAAGTTGGAAATACAATAAGTTAACATTTGAGCTTTTGAGCTTTTACTATACCAGATGCGCTATGTAGTTTACATTCATTATCTCATTTGAACCTCACAACAACCCTATAAAGTTGTATCAGTTATCTTCGTAACCCTGTTGTACAGATAAGGAAGTTCAAAAACGTTAAAAATTTTGCCCAAGGTCACAAAGCTAGGGAGTGGCAGAGTTAGGACAGATATATGCCAGTGAGTAACTGCAAGTATGCTTTTAAAATGGTAATACTCATTGTCTGAAATACACATTTCCATATTCTCCTGGAAGTTAGAAAAAGGACAGTTATACATATGCTTATTATTATGCACAGAACTGCTCTGGAAGGATATACAAGAAACTGATAGTAGTGGTTGTTTTTAGCAAAGGAATTTGGAAACTGAGGCACAAAGGCAACGGTGGGAGGAAAGCCTATTTACAGTGTATATACTCTTTTGTACTGTTGATTTTTGTACAGTGTTCATGTACTATTCAAAGAAATGAATACAATAAAAAATAAACCGTACCCTTGTATTCACAGCTGTGATTTCTAAAAAATCTGGGCTGATAAGATTGGTGACAAAATAAGGTTGTCCTCCTTCCTGTGCCACCAAACATTCCCAACTTCTTATGAGCACAGCCCCCAGATGTCTATGTCACTTTATAATGGCCAGTCCCCTATTACCTTTCTGTTTGCCTCTGCTATGGTCCCTATGGGGCAAGGGAGTGACCAAATTACCAGGACACCAACTCTCCTCCTACTAGTATTGTAAAGCCCTGTCTGTCCCTTTACTGATTATCTTCTCCTTCTGAACCAATGTTTTCCTTATCTTCCATCTTCCTGGTTTATGCTCCATTTCCTTTCTCCTCCTAAGTTATCACATCAGTTAACAGTGAGGTAGAAAGGACCCCTGGACAAAGTCTGAAACTGGCACTTACTAGATCTTAACTTGGTTAAGTTACTCGCCATTTGCAAGGCAAAGTGTCCTCATGTATCAAATGGGACTAACACTACCTTCTTTATAAGGCCGCTTTAAGAAATTATTTGTGAAAAATGCTTTAGAAACTATAAAATTCTGTTCAACTGTTAGTTATTACTCTTGTTAGTCTATCTTGTATAGACCATAAGGTCTTTGTCTACAGGGGATTCTTTTCTAAATTCTCCCGAGGTGCCCACACCCAGCAGGCACTCAATAAATGTTTGTTGGAATTAAAAAAAAAAAAAAAGAAAGAAAAAAAGAACAGGCATTAAGGTTGGAGCAAGCACCACCACCTTTGCTTTGAATCTTTATGATTGCTACAAAAGGAAAACTAGAGGTCACTTGCCCTGCCTTCTCCAGTGTAAACGTGATGTGCATTTGCTCTGCATTGCCACTCAGCTTTCTGCCTTTTCAGGAAAGGTACCAGGTAAAGGATTTATTTTATTTTATGCATTATGCATATACATATGCATACACAAATATGTAGAATACATACAAAATATATTATTCTTAATTAAGTGAGCTAAAATGAAATATGTCTGGGATGAGCCGATGACTGCTGAAGCCAGGTGATAGGTATGTGGCAGTTCATTATGCTGCTCTCTACTTCTGCATGTTTGAAATTTCCTATAATGAAAGTTTACAGATTGTGCTGAATCAAAGATGAGCATGTACAATGCCTAAAAATACTCTGCACGAGTGGTCAGTAAGTCTGGTGAATCAAAGATAGAATATGGAGTCAGTTCTACATGGTGCAAAGACCACAATGTAAATATGATACTAAAATTTTCCAAGTTAAATCACAAACACAATTTAATTCTATTGTGTTCCAAGGAAGAGCACATGAAGAGTGATAAAAAAGGTACACAGAATTTTAAAGGAATGATAATGACAATGATGATATAAAACACAGTATTTACTGTGTGCCTGGAACATTTCTGAGAGCTTTATATGCATTATTTCATTTAACCCTTACAATAATCCCACAAGGTAAAATTTTTTTTTTTTTTTTTTTTTTTTTTTTTTTTTTT
>NW_007726570.1:65937-137465 GCF_000696425.1 Galeopterus variegatus | reverse complement strand
TGGCGCACTGTAGCAGTGCGCCACCGGGCCGGCCCCGGTAAATTATTTTTTTAACCCATTTTACAGATGCAGGATTTAAGGCTTTCCTCCAAGAGATAGCAAATAACTTGCCCAACATTATGTGATGAGGAAGTAACAGAGCTAAGATTCAAATACAGATCTGATTTCAAAGCCCATACTCTTAACCAGTGTATAATACTGCCTTCCCAGTACTTCATAAATCTATTCAATGCTACTAAACTTAAATGTTTTTGTTTTTTTTTTAATTGGGACATAGTTGATTGTACATATCTGTGGAGTACAGCACTAAATATCAATACCAGTGTGCAAGGTGTGATGTTCAAATCAGGATAATTAGTATATTCATCATTATACAATGTAATCGATTTTTGTGGCCCTTTACTAATTCCTCCCTTTAGACTTAAATGTTTTTTTTATCTCTCTCTTTTTTTTTTTTTTTTTTTTGGCGGCTGGCCTGAGTGGGGATCCAAACCCATGATCTTGGTGCTACAAGGCTGTGTTCTAACCAGCTGAGCTAACGGGCCAGCCTAGACTTAAATGTTTTTAAGGACTTTGACCCCACATTAAAATCTCCCTAAATTTCCATTTAATTAAAGTAATGAAGATTGGAAATTGTAGCATATTCTAAAGAAAAAGAACAAAGAAGGAAACAATAATTGAATATTAAAGCAGTCAAAGGCTTAACATCTATGGTGACCCTACTTCTTGAATCAAACTGAGTTATATGATTTGACAAACAATCTGTAATATAAAGTTTCAGAACTGTCCATTAGGGAATCCAGCAGGTCTCTGAATAAAACCAAGATTATAGCCTCCACGGTTAAGCACAAAAGATTTCTTTACACTGTCTCAGAAAACATGGTATTTTATGGTCACTGTCATTCTAGCACTTAGCACTATTGTTATCTTTTTAAGTAACTTTAGACTTATAAAAAAGTTATAAAAAAATTTCCTGTATGTCCTTCACCCAGATTCCACAAATGTTAATATTTTAACATTTGCTTTATCAAATTCATTCTCTCTATATATGTACACACACTTTTTTTCTGAATGGTTTAAGAGTAAGATGCAGACATGATGCCCTCTTATCTGTAAATACTTCCGTGTGTCACCACTTTATTTTTTTTAAGGAATTTATTTTTTAAATTGAAACATTTTGATTGTACATATTTATGGGATACAGAGTTATATTTCAAGACACATACACAGTGATGATCAAATCAGGGCAATTAGCATATTCATCATTGTAAACTTTATCATCTTCTTGTAATGAGAAAATTGGAGCTTCTCTTTTCTAGCCATTTGAGAACATTCAATAAATTATTGTTAATTACAGATGCCTAGCACTACTGTACACCACTAGAACTTACTTTTCCTATCTAGCTGTAATTTTGTTTCCATTACCAACATGTCTGCCACTAAATTGTGTTTCCCCCTCACTCCTCCCAAAACTGAAATTATGTTTTGGTAATTCATCTTGCACTACTAACACCCCACACGAGAAGCTATGGGAGAAGGAAATGTCATCCCAAAATCATGACATATTAGATATTGAGCTTAGTTTCAAGTTTAAGAAACTGAAGAGGTTATAAACATTTTCTGAGCACCTATCCCATGTAAGACATTCTATATTGGGTAATTTAAGAAAAATAATAAACCACAAGTTTGGTTCCTTACAATTTCAAGAACCTAAACTGATCTGAGGTTATGTTGTGATCATGACTTACATTTTACACATTAACACCCAGCATCTACTCTAGATGCCTCTTTCTATGTCATCACAGATTATTTTGCTCAATATAAATTATTAAATACAAAGGCCTCAACATCTTACTAAGTAAAAATGACTTTAAATGAACCACCATTTGTACCTAACCACAGTTCCTTGCAGGTACTCAAATGTTTAGTGATGATAAGCTGTCCTATTAAAGTACTTCTATAAAACAGAGACTAGCATCAATTATTTTTTTTATTTTTATTTTTTTTGTCTTTTTCCATGTCCGGCAACGGATCGCAACCCTCAGTGTTGCCCCCGCACCGGACCGGGACCGGCAACGGGATCGCAACCCTCGGTGTTGCCCCCGCGCCTCGCTCAGCCAGTGAGCGGGAACCGGTCTGTATGTGGGATCCGAACCCTCGGGCGGGAGTGCCACCGGGCCGGCCCCGAGACTAGCATCAATTATAAGGTAGAGCTATTTGCTATTATCAATGTTTGACATTTTTGAAACATTCCTTAAAAAAAAGGTAGAGAATATAGCTATTATCTAGATACATGCGGGGAAAACACATGATGTAGGATTTAATTCTGGCTATTCCTGCCCATTTTTAAAGTATAATAGGAAGGCATGACACCATTTTAAGTACTCATTAACCACATGTGGCTAGTGGCTACCATACTGGACGGTGCAAATATGGAACATTTTCATCATCACAGAAAGTTGTACTAGACAGTGTTATTGAGTCATTAGTTCCCTATCCCCTTGTGAAAAGCCCTGCAACTTTTTTTTTTTGTCCTTTTTGAGACCGGCCGCACCGCGCTCAGCCAGTGAGCGCTGTGAGCGCACCGGTCATCCCTATATAGGATCCGAACCCGCGGTGGGAGTGCTGCTGTGCTCCCAGCGCTGCACTCTGAGTGCGCCATGGGCTCAGCCCGAAAAGCCCTGCAACTTTGAGGTCCATGCCATTCAGCTAAACCACTGCTTCTCAAACTTTAAAGTGAATACAAACCATTGGGGATCTTGTTAAAATATAGATTCCTATTTAGTAAATCAGGGGTGTGGCCTGAGATTAAGCATTTCTCCCCATAGCAGCCAGTCACCAAAAAAAAAAAAAAAAGAGAGCAAGAGAGAGAGAGAGATTAGGCATTTCTAACATGCTCCCAGATGATCCCAATTGCACTGGTCCACAGACTACACTCTGGGAGGAAAGGAGCTACCCTCTTCCCGTCCTTGTTGCTAACAATGATCAACTCCCAATCATTCTACCTCATGCCTCAGACTTCCTTTAGCACACCACTCACTGCCCTTTTCTCCATCCCAACCCCTGCCATCACACTGGGTAATTCTTACTGTCCACATGGACAGTCCAAGAACCACCTAGCCACTCAGTTCCTTGTCTTCAATGATGTCCTCCACCAACCACTCAATTCCTATAATCCCACCCAGACATCTTATAATTGCCTAAAATGGTACTTTCTACCTCTGAAATATAGATATCGCACTTTGGGACCACAAATGCTAGCTTTCCCAAGTACTTTCATTCTCATTGCTCTTCAGCCTTTTCAGAACCTCCAGACCATTGATTCCCTCCTGGTTCTTATTCTCCTGCCTTCACTTCCCTCCCTATCTAGCTCAAATTTCTCTTTTGCAAATATCCTAAACACTCTCATCCCTTTACTTTTTTGTTGAACCTGCTTGACAGAATCCCAATTCTGAATTAACCAACTAGCTTTTTCTATGCTACATCCCAGATACTGAATTGCTGGAGGAAAAGTCACACAACCTAATTGACGGGTACCACTATATAAATTCATGGTTGCCAACCTCAACTGGGTCCTCAACCTAGTCTGGAAACCTTATATTCTCTAGGAAAACCTCCTCTCCCAGTCTTCACAGCTATTCTTTCAAACCTTCTCTCTCCTTCAACTTCCAACCCTTACCCCCTCCCTGCATTCTCCTCCACATAGAAAACAGACCAGAGAGGAGCTACCTATCTTCTTCCTTCTCTCCTATTACAGTGGAAATGTCCTCTTATTGCAGGCCAATTGTTTTGCTTCCGTGCTGAATCCTCTTTCTTATACTTTCAATCTCTTCCTGCCTTTAGGATCCTTTCTTATAAGGGTTTATGTATCAACTAATTCTTCCCCTTAAAAAAATAAAAGCCAACTAAGTGAAAGAAGCCAATCTGAAAAACCTACATACTGTATGATTCCAACTATATGACATTCTGGAAAAGGTAGAACTATTACAGACAGTAAAAATATCAGTGGTTGACAGGACTTTGGCGGGGAGAGAAAGGGATAAATAGGTGGAGCACAGGAAATTTTTAGGGTAGTGAAATTATTCTGTATGATAATATCATGGTGGACACGTTATTATACATGTATCAAAACCCACAGCACATACACCAACAGCGAACCTTATTTATTTATTTATTTTTTGGCAGCTGGTTGGAATGGGAATCTGAACCCTTGACCTTAGAGTTATAACACCACGTTCTAACCAACTGAGCTAATTGGCCAGTGAACCCTAATTTAAACCACGGACTTTAGGTTATGATGAGTCATACTGGTTCATTGATTAGAACAAATGTACCATTCTTATGTGGGATGTTGATAGTGGGGAAGGCTGTGTGTGTGTGTGTGTGTGTGTGTGTGTGTGTGTGTGTGTTTGGGGAGGGAAAGACAGGAGATATATCAAAACTCTGTACTTTCCACTCAATTTTGCTAAGAACCTAAAATTGCTCTAAAAAATAAAGTCTATTAAGAAAAAAAAGTGCCACCCTTTAATATTCTTCCAACTATTCCCCTGACCCTTTACAAGCAAACATATCAGAAGGCTTACCTATGTCCCTTGTCTTAAAATACCTCACCTCTCATTTGCTCTGAGGTACATATCAGTATGGCTTCTAACCCTACTACTTTACGCAATCTATTCTCTAAGGTCACCAATGGCTCCATTGTCATTGAATCCAATGGATGCTTTTTTAACAGCATATCAGGTTAACCATTTGGTTCCTTCTAGACCACTCTGTCTCCTCCCTTGGCTTCTATGACCTAGCACTACCCTGACTTTCCTCCTCTCTTCCTTTTGCAGACCCATCTTTCTATAACCCAGACTTTTTTTTTTCAATTTTATTTATATTTAATTTTGTGGGGTACAGTGTGTTGTTTCAATACATGCATATACTGCACAATGATTCACTTAGGGTAGACAGCATAGTTTTGTACATGTTAGTCCACCCCTTCTCTTCCCTCCCACTCCCTTCCCAGCCTCCAGTAACCATTATTCTACTCTCTACTCCTATGAGAATCACTTTTTTTTTTTTTAGATTCAACATGAGTGAGATCATGTGGTATTTATCTTTCTGTGCCTGACTTACTTCACAACATGTTGGTTTCCAGTTCCATCCATGTTGCTGCAAGTGATAGGATATCATTTCTTTTTATAGCTGAATAGTATTCCATTATGTATATATAACAGAGGTTTTTAATCCATTCATCTGTTGATGGGCATTTACATTGATTCCATCTGTTGGCTATTGTGAATAGTGCTGTAATGAATATGGGAGTGCAGGTGTCTTTTTGATACTCTGATTTCATTTCCTCTGGGTATATACCCAGTTGTGGGTAGCTGGATCATAAGGAAGATGTATTTTTAGTTCTCTGAGGAACCTCCATACTGTTTTCCACAATGGCTGTACCAATTTACATTCCCACCAACAATGTAGGACAGTTCCCTTTTCTCTGCATCCTCTCCAGCATTTGTTATTTTCTGGTTATTGGTTACTGACAATAACCATTCTAACTATACCTCATTGTGGTTTTATTTTGCATTTGCCTGATGATTAATGATGTTGAGCATTTTTTCATGTGCTTGCTAGCCACTTGTATTTCTTCTTTTGAGAAATGTCTGTCTAGGTCCTTTGCCCATTTTTAAATTGGGTAATTTGGTTTTTTGCTGTTGAGTTGTCTGATGTATAGTTGCAAAGACTTCCTCTCATTCTGTAGGTTGTCTCTTCACTTTGTTGACAGTGTCCCTTCCAGCCTTTAACTGTCAAAGTTACTCAAGGCTCTGTCCTAGGCCCATTGCTCTTTGGAACTCTCTCTTTAGTGGATTTTTCCTCCTCTCACCGAGATACAATTATCTATACTCACACTTGGCAAAATTCCATCTCTAGCTAAGGTCTCTATTCTTAGAACAAAAACCACATAATTTTTCTGCTTATCTGATACCCCCACTTAGATAGCTCCTAGGTATCTGAAATTCGATGTTTCAAAACTTAACTCTTTAACTTTCCCCATAAGCATAGTCCAACTCTACTGTTATCTAAGTAATGGCACCATCAGTCACCCATTTGCTTATGCCAGAAACCTCAGAGTCATCTCCAATATCTCTTCTCACTCATCCCTATACCAGATCTACTCCCTCAGTCCTATGAATTCTAACTTTAAAAACTCTCTCGAATTTGTCTACTTCTGCTCATCCCCATAGTTACAACACTAGTCCAAGCCTTCTATCATTAGTCACTAGGATTCCTGCAATAGGCCATTCTCTCCTGCTTAAAACCCTTAATCGCCTCCTGTTGTCCTTACAATAATATCCAAAATCCTTACCAATCCAGCCCATGCATTCTTCTTTCAACCTCATCATGTGCCACTCTTATCTATCCTTTACTTTCATAGTCTTCTATCAATTCCTGGAAAGCATTAAGTTCTTTCCTGTCTCAGAGTCTTTAAAGGTCCTGATCCTTCTCAGCACCACACTCTCCTGAGTGAGCCACGGGCCGGCCCTTTAAAGGTCCTGATCCTTCTGCACAGAATGCTCCTCCAACCTTCTTTAGTTTTTTTTAAGACTTAATTCAAATGAAAACGTCCTCATAAGTCCACCCAAACATACACTCATGTTACCCTATATTTGTCATTCATGCCATTTATTATAATTGTAACCAACTAATTGTGCAATTATTTATTGCACATCTCTTAAATTAGACTTCAAGCTCTTTGGGGACAGGGACCCATCTAGTTTATCCCTATATTCCCAATTACCTAATAGCCTTGCCACACAGTAGGTGAAATAAATTCATCAATCTGTGTATAATTCCAGAGGGACCCTGTCCTCAGTTAATTGTCACCATCAATAGGGAAGATTTTTTTTTTTTTAATCAGAAATGGTTTCTTGCATATTTCAAATTATTTTATAGGCAGCCTATCTAAGGCCATCATCACTAACAAGTAAATATATATAGTTCCTGGGACTGGCATTCTGATAATCTAGTGACAGTGATAGCTCAAAAGTTCATCCAAACGGCTAAATACCTTGGGCTACAGATTAAAGAAAAAAATTGCTTCTGCAAACTCATTTGTTTTTTTCTTTTCTGAAGCAAAACTGATGACATGGGTTTTAGGTTTTAAATATTCAATAATGTTTTATTAAGAAGATGGGAAAATCAAATTGCCATATTATACAATTATTCTCAAATTTAATATTTCAAAACAGCTCATGCTGTACAAACCTAACATGACAGACTGAATTATATAGTATTTATCATATTAAGTATTTGCCAAGTAAGTATCGAGCCACAGATGGCAAATGATCATGAAATTGCCACAGGTATCAATTCCTCTCTGTTCTAGAGGCTAGTACACTACAACTCTCAAAGACAGTCCCTGAAATACAATCTTTAACCCCCCATCATAAATCACAATTATAAAGTAGATCCTATGCTTCCCATTAGAACAATGAAATAATTGAAAGTTCTATTTCTGACAAAGCACTCAGTATCAAATAAATTTGAGCTAGATGAATGTGATAAAAGCCAAAATGTGATAAATCTAAACTTTGTAATATTTTTAAATTGTAAAATTATGCTTCGAGCTCTACAATATGTCTATAAACACCTATATGCCAATGACACAAGGGGCCCCAATGTTCTACAGAAGTATACATTGGATCCAAAATTCAAAGCAGTTGTATCACAAATTTGAAGTTGTACTAATCCTGCCAGTTACATTATAAGAAAAGTTGTCTTAAAAAGTATGAATTTAGATCTCTCACTAAAATTCCAGAGGAAAAAAAGTGGTCAAAATTATTCTTTATACAGTCTGCAGTGACTTTTCTCTACCACTAGATGGTACTATCAGTTTAAAAGAATCTAAGAAATAAAATGAGAGCTGTCTATATTAATCAGGATGTATCAGTCATCTTTCTTACATATCTCAAATATCCTGTCTCAGTATGCTCATATACGTGTATTAATCAGATCATGAGTCTCAATTCTCAGCTAAACGTATATGTCCATTCTGATCTTACAAAGTATCGAAAAAATACACTGTTAAAATTAAGTAATGAAAGGTGGGAAAGCTTACTCTTAACCTTTCACAAAAGATTTTTCAATTCAATTCTAGAAGGGAGGAAAAAATGGAAGGAAAGCACTATCAAGGATTTTTAGTAATACTCTATCATCTCAAAAACATTCTGCTCTTATTATTTATCCAGTCTGTTTCCCTTAAAGACTAGTTTTTGCTAAAGATGTACTTTTTTTTTTTGGCGGCTGGCAAGGGGATCCAAACCTTTGACCTTGGTGTTACCAGCTCACTTGGTTAGAGCTGGTGCTAATCAGCCAGCCCAAAGATGTACTTTTAATCAGCACTTTAAAGTATTTGGACTAATATGGAGTACAGAAGTGGAAACAATACTATTTGTATTATAAAAGCCAAGATCTAAGAGATCAGAAAGGGCAACCAATTTTAATATGCTAACACCAATAATTAGGTAAATCTTTATAAAAGAAACAACTTCCTAAAATAATAGTGCTCAAACCATTCTAATTCTAAACAACATGTTCTCAGAAGCTAACAAAAATTTTAAAGATCTCTAATCTAAATGAAGGGATAGAACAATGTCAGATTAAATCTAAGCCATTTTATATTGCTAGTAAAAGTATCAAAACCATCTGTTTGAAAAGATTTGAAACAAGTTAGAATTCAATTTGAGATCTTTCCCATACTTTTTAAAGACTAAGTACAACTTGGCTAACTATATATAAACATGACTAACCTGGTTTTGTATAAATTTAAGTATATACAAACTATAAAATAATTTTTAAAGTTTCTGTTTTAAATTTGGTTACTTATAAACATGTCTATTTTTTTAAAAAATTACTATAGTGTGAATAAAAATGTAACATGCTTGATTGGTGATCACAAAATGTACTAGTATTCCCATGTTCACTCTATCTATAATATCTGATCCCAATTATTACCCTTACAGAAACACATCAGCACTAAAGAGAAATAAATTTTCAATGTATGCTTTATAAGAACTTCAGGGTGAAAGTTTTCTTAAAAGTTTAGATCTTTTTTACTATATGCATTAGTTTATCCTGATGCTTTTCTCAATTCTAAATGTATTTAATACTGTGCTACATCTTATGGTAAAAATTAATACAGTACAATTCACCCATACTTTACTCAAATTTCTTCTTGAAACTTGAAAGTGGCTCAATGACGTACCTTCAGAGTTATGTGCAGTTTTCTTGTGTTTTCTGCAATAAACCCTATAAAAATGAAGAAATAAAAAATTATTAAGTAAGCAAACTAAATTAAACATTTTCCAAATTAAGACAATGAGCAGTATACTTCACCCCATTCACAAGCTGGATTCAGAAAATCTTTATTAAACTTCCTATAACATTTCTCTCTAAGCATTAAATTCCTCATCAAAACGCCCTTTATGAGGATAATGAAATGCTTTGAAATGGGAAACATTTTTACAAAAGCCTAAAGAAAGTATGACTGTTAAAAAAAACTTAAAGAGAAGTTAAATAATTACATGTAAATTCCTTGTGAAGGTTTCTCTCGTATTTGAGCTTTATCATGCAATGCACAGTGGTAGTGGTATGTTCTGTGACATGTTTTCACATCACAACCAATTGTTGCTCCAGGACAATGGCACAAAGAACACATCTACAGCAAAACAACAAAATATTATTATTAGTATGTGTCTTTTCCTAAGGCTGTGATATCAGGTTAGAGGCATATCAATTCTGTCAAGGAAAATGAACTGGTTATTGAAAAATTTTGTAATTAATGATGCTGTTTTTCTTGTTTTCTCTCAGAAATAATTTGAATAAAATTCTTCTGGGGGTATTCTTCCCCCATGTTAAACACTGACAAAATTAACAAAATATTATTAATGTCTATTGTTTCATTGTGGTCAAGAGAAAATTTGAAATACTGTAAATCAGGAATGTGAGACGTATATAACATTAAAAGACTCAGACCTTTCTTACAAATCCAAATCTTCCTAGGTATGAGTAGCTGGGAAAAATGTCTCATACCAGAAAAAATTTTCCCTTAAAATTTCCACTTAATGAGAGTCTTTGAAAAAAAATCTCACACACTATTTGGGAACCTGATAAAATCAATTTAAAGTTAGGGAAGAAGAGCAGATAAAAGAATTACGTAGTTTTTTTTAATACCTCGAGCTCAGAATATTTTGTGATGTCAAGTTGATTAAATTGTGAAAATATGCTTGTCTACTTCAATTTAATCTCTTACCTCATGCATTATGAATGCAGGCAAACAGATAAAAGAAGATTCTTTCAACATTTTAAAACCTTACCTTCTGAGTTTATTGGATAATTCATATTGATTAACTAGCTCATACTCTAGATTTAGAAAAAAAATTCTTTTAAAAAGTACATAACAATGATTGTTAGTGGTTTTGATTCACATATTATAGTGTACTGTATGAGTAGACTTTAAATGAGACTATCTCCTAAGCTATAAACACCATGTCAAAATAAAGTCACAATAAAAAGTCTAAAAAACTGTTAATTTGTTTTTTGGCTGCTAAATACCTTGTTCTAAACTACTCTCATTCTTCTATATTAATTTGAACATAAAAAATACTTCATACTAACTTTTGGATTGATTGGCACGTAAGCAATTTTGGAGTACCGAAAGGCTAGTGTAAATTCCAATAAAATTTCTTATATTTCTTTAAGTAACTCAAACACTCAAACTCTCATTCAAGCTGTCAGAAACAGAAACACTGTCAATACAGGTACTTCTCAAAAAACATAAGGGCCAGTGCCCCTTATTAATACTTGAGAAATACCTCACTTCCTTAAATAAATATACAAATTTCAAAGTATTACTGTGAAAAGAAATACTGTGCCAAATTATCAAGCAGGGAAAGCTTTTGGATGGTTTATAAATTCTTAAGGAGGTAGAGCATTTGTACTGCAGCTTAATTATGAAGTTCTGTTATTTTAGTAAATTATATTTCTGATCAAAAAGCAGATTTATTATTATAGAAACTTTGGAAAACTCAAAAGAGCACAAAGAAAATTTAAAAATCATTCATACTCACCAAGCAGAGGGGCCTTACAGTGTTACAATGCTTGTGTGAAAGTATTTTTCTATGTAATTCTGCACATACTATTTTGCAACCTAATTTTTTTAACTTAATAAACTGAACAATTACCCCACTTCATTAAGAACTCTACAAGTAGTTTACCTTGAAAAGTACATCTAAAATGAGTTTGAATAGTACATTTTAGGAAAAAAAATATTAAATTCAATTAGCAAGCAAAACTGAAAGGAGAGGTACTGTTAAAAATACTGTGTTGAGCTCAACAGTGGCAAAAATAGTGAGATGGGTACTCTCATATACTGCTGGAAATTGGTACACACTCTCTGGAAAGCAATTTGCCTTATTTATCAAATGCTTTTTAAAAGCTGATATTCTCTGATCCAGTAATTTTACTTCTATAAATCTAGTCTAAAAAAATAAAAGTTCTCATGGTGCTGGCGGTGGTGGCTTGGGCGTTGGGCATGGGTGACTGAGCTGCGATCCTGGTGGGCGTGTGCCAAGCCCTGGCCCGGCCTCTGAGTGCCCACTGGGCTACACAGCCCTGATGCTGTGCGTGTGCTGAGCCCGCCCCGGCCAGGAAGACAGTCAAGTATTTCCTGGGCCAGAGCGTGCTCCGGAGTACCTGGGACCAAGTGTTCGCTACCTTCTGACAGCGGTACCTGAATCCCTACAGCAAACATGTCTTCACAGAAGACATAGTACACGGGGAGGTGACCCCTGACCAGAAGCTCCTGTCCCGGTGACTCCTGACCAAGACCAACAGGATGCCCCGCTGGGCCAAGTGACTGTTTCCTGCCAATGCTGCTCACTCGGTGTACATACTGGAGGACTCTATTGTGGACCCACAGAATCAGACCATGACCACCTTCACCTGGAATATCAACCATGTCGGGCTGATGGTGGTGGAGGAACGATGTGTTTACTGTGTGAACTCTGACAACAGCGGCTGGACCGAAATCTGCAGGGAAGCCTGGGTCTCCTCTAGCTTATTTGGTGTCTCCAGAGCTGTCCAGGAATTTGGTCTTGCCTGGTTCAAAAGCAACGTGACCAAGGTTATGAAGGGTTTTGAATACATCTTAGCCAAGCTGCAAGATGAGGCACCTTCTAAAACACTTGAGACAGCCAAGGAAGCCAAGGAAAAGACAAAGGAGACTGCACTGGCAGCTACGGAGAAGGCCAAGGACCTAGCCAACAACACAGCCACCAAGAAGCAGCAACAGCAGCAGCGGTTTGTATAGCCAGTCCAGGGGTGGGTGTGGCCTGGGCCCTCCCCACCTCTACCACAGCACACCAGACAACTTGGCTTAACTCCCTCTGCCCTCTCCCCATTGTATTCTACTATTAAAAGTCAATTTCTAGCCCTATCTACTGTCTGGGTGGTGGGTGTCCTGTTTGGCATATACAGTACACCAGGCATGTCATCTAGGTCTGAGCTGGGCCTGCTTGTTCCCCTATTGGGCAGCTGAGGACAAAGGCACAGAGAGGTGTGATGACTTGCTAAGGGTCACAGACAGTATGCAGGCAAGGTGGTAATCAACGATAGACTGTAAGCTCCACGAGGGCAGGGCTCTTTGTTTTGTTCTCTAATGTGTCCCAAGTACCTGGAACAATATCTAGCACATAATAGGCACTCAATAAATATTTGTTGAATTCAAAAAAAAAAAAAAAAAAATCAGACTCAAACAGTTTATGTACAAGCACATTTATTGCAGAATTATTTAGAAACTCCTGAAATGGAAAAAAATAATTGAAAAATGTTTAGATGACAGTATACCCATATGAAGGAATATTCTTTAGCCACTCTTTCCAAAGAAATTTTAGTGGCACAGGAAAAGGTTTATGTATAATGTTGAATAAAAAAATGAGGCAGGATACAAAACTATGTGAATTATAATCCCAATTATGTTTCTAACATACATTCCTTGAAAATAGGTGGAAGTAAATATAGCAAAATACTAAGTGGTTATTTTTGGGTGGTTGATTTTCTTCACAATTCCCTGTATTTTCTGATTTTTCTAAAATGTTCAAAAGTAGTTTTACATGCAAAAAAAAAAAATTACTTAAAAAACATATGGGGAATTCTCTAGCAAATGCTTTCAAAACCAGTCTCTCAGTTTGGTGAGGATGAGAAGGAAACCAAAAGCCTAAAATACATCAAAATGTTTTTTGGCTGGTAAATAAAATCAAATCTGCTCAAAGTAAACCATAGCTGATTTAAGCTGCTATGGTGAAATAAATCCATTTTGCAAATAACCAGTTAACTATAGCAATTTAGGACAGATAAACTTTTTTTTAAAGTGAGAAAAAGCTCACTTTATTTTTATTGTCAGTTTCACTCAAGGAAAAAGAAAAAGAGGAAGACAGACCAATAAAAATATTTTCAGAGTGGAAAATTCTTCTCAAGGTTAGGAGTAGGAATTTTGCTGAATTAGAATTCATAGGATCAATTTTATGCAGCATTTACATACAAGCAGTCAAATTTCTGGCAAGGTACTAACAAAGTAACAAAAATTACCCATAATAAAACTAAAATACAAAATTTACATTTGTTAAATTACCTATGAATGCAAAAAGGGAAAATAACTGTTATCCTTAAGTCAACTATGCTATATTCCAATCCCTGAAATAATCCTTTTTCCTTCAACTCCTATGGGACTTAAGATGTATAGTGTTCATTTTGGCTCTTATCATTTTACTCCCTTAGATGGCTAATTATCTTTATAAATGTATAGATTTTATCCATCAATTCCTTCTGGATTGAATATTTTTGAAGACTAACACTACGCCTTACAAAGTAGTGCTCAATAAATCTGTTCATTGTAAGCTTACTCTGTTATCGAAGATTTTAATATCTTATGGCACATTTTTTCTCATTCATGTTTCTAATACCTGCAGATTTAACATAATTACCTTTAGGTACTTCTAAAAATATTTAAACAGTCTGATCCTAGTGGGAAAGGTGAAATTGCAGAGAACAATCCAGTTGAAGGGACACAGAATTAGCAGTGGCAACAATGTTTGGAGGAAAAGATTAGCCCTGCTAGAAACAAGGTTGAGAACTAAGAAGAGATAATAAAGAAAATTAAAGAAACTAGGAAACCAGGTAAGAGCCTAGTACAAATATTTTTTTAAAAAAAGATGTTATGAGAAAAATAAGACAAAGTTGAAAAAAGCAGAATAATTTGAAAATGAGACCCCCACTCACCACCATGCACAGCAAGGCACCAGCTGGGTGGACCAAATAGTGGTATCTAGTATCCCCCCCTTCACACAAGGCACTTGCTCTCCAATTTGCCATAGTCCCTAGTGGGCCCTCAGCAGAATGAGTGTCAGCTGCCGTTTATCATCATGCTTGCACTGTACCCATGGCTCCTTCAAATGTAGGAAAATGAAAGTTAACCTGACAGGAACATGTTTTTCAAGAAGAACTGTAGACCACTCCCCCTCCCCCCGCCCCGACAAAGGCCTGATCCATATATCAAATATCGTGTTGAGATTCCTGCCCCCAACACAGGTATAAATGTTATTTCTCAGCTTATCCTTCTCGTATCCTGATTTCAAGTTTTTAATTTAAATAGAGGCAAAAACTTCTTCATTCATAATAATTTTTTTTTTAACTTTTACTCCTGCATTCAGTTTGCTACCTAATAGACCTAGTAAACCTCAATAATTAACTACCAGCTCCAAATTGGGGAGACTGGAAAAAGAGGCCCTATAGATATTTGCATGACATCTTTATAATACTGCTAGAATTAGAAGCTATACTAACTTAAGGTTAAGTTGTGCCTCATATGCAGTCTCAAGGAGCTGACCCACCAATGAAAGAGGAACTAAGTCACGCATGAGAGGCGACACAGGAACTAAAAGGGCTATGACTTAGCTAAAGTCTGGTGGGAGCAAGATACCAGACATATCTGCTCCTCAGTCAACTGAACTAGGCCAGGACTGAAATTCAGTTTACAAAAAGAAGTCTTAAGGAATAAAATGAAAATATTGCTTTCTCAGTAGCTATGGGGAAGTAAAACTGAAATGAGTTTGCCAACTTCCAAGACAGGCAGAAAGAGAAGGCTCTTAAGAAAAAGCTGGAATCTGATGGCTGGATAGAACCCTATGGAACCAAGGGAGGAAGGACTCTCTACCACTCAGCTTTGTCCAGCTTAATTGTCCTGTATCTACTATGCATGTCAATAACTGACTACCAGTGTAGACAAATTCTCACAGCCACGTACTTACTACTCTCAACACACCTGCTCCAAGAAAACTGCTATGAATACACAGAGAACGAAAAGGAGGGTACAAAAAGAGGTCATGCTCTTGAGCCGGTAGGTAAAGAAAAAAATGCCAAAGGCACTTAGAGTAGGGAACATTGTACCTAGGATATTCTCATGGGAGATACCAGCCAAAAAATAAAGTGGGAGTAGTTCACCTTACACAGGTTTGTTTTGTTTTGTTTTTAATAACAGATAACATTATCTTCAGTAAAAACTAGAAAGCAGGACAGTGCAGTTGGAGCAGGTTTTCAGAGATGTGCCAAACATGCTCCTTAACTCAAGGTTCATTGCTTTATTTATAGTAATACCTCATGTATCCAACAGGGCTAAAGAACAAAGTAGCCTCTGGATTATCTGGTTAACTGACAGTTGTCCAATTTATTTGTTAAAAATTCCTAAAAAGAATGCCACTGCATGGGAGGGTGGAAAATGAACTCAACTGTTTCTGTTTGATCCTAATAGCTACTATTTAAAACAAAACAAACAAACAAAAACGGCATTTTGAAGGAGGTCTTATGAAAACACAAACATAACACTACTTATAAGGTCTTAATGGAAAGCTAGAAAGCAACATAAAATCCGAAAGCTGTCAAAGTCATTGAAAAGTGACAAGATGCTTGAAAAATAGATTAGGAACTTAAATTCCAAGTGCTTCTAAAAAAATTAGGACTGCTAAAAAGTCCCTGTTAAGTTTTTACTAGAGTAACAAATTTAGGCAGTTACTGAATAGATCATTTCAGAAGTCTTGGAAACTGGAGGGAAATGAACTAAGCCTATCAAGTTCTTACTTAACCTAACCTCCTGACCTTGCTCTGAATATCACATACTCCAACTCCACCTAACTTTCTGAATCATGTTTGATGAGGGTTACAAATTATCTTATTGAAGCTTTTGAAGTCTTTTTTGTTCACCTGAAAGATTCAGACATTTTCTGAGCTCTGATCTTTATGCTCAGGCTCTTCTCAGGTATGATTCTTTCCATCTGAGTGTACTCTAAACTGCCCTGCTGCTTGCTATATTTAATCTGTGAAGAACATTAAATATACATCTATGCTCAAGTGCTGAGACATCCCCCCAAAACCAAATTATTTTATACTATTAGTTTTGGTTCTCCTCCATTAGCACAAATAATGACATAAATTTACAGTATTCCCAATTACAAAAAAGTATATTTAGACAAAGGAAAAAAAGTGTGCACTTAAAAAAGTAAATTTATTCAGTAATAGCCAAAGACCAACTTTCTCCATCAGACGTGGTCTCCATTAAGACTTGGTTTCTCTTTGGCCTTACATTCATTCTCCTTAATCATCTCAAAAGTAAAACCAAGTTCATTTTAATATAAATGACAGGTAAAATATCTGCACACATTAAGATTAATCTGCATGCCATAAATGAAGTTTTTTAAAAATTCACATTTATATAAATACATTCACAATGCTTGCAAACTTACACAGATTACAATGAGGCCACTGAACGAATCTTCAAGAAGAAAATGTACCCCTTTTCCTCCAAAGTACCCTAAAGCAGGCATCCCTGGGGCTTAATCCAGCCCACCATCTGTTTTTGTAAATAAAGTTTTACTAGAACAGAGCCATGCTCATTTCTTTGTGTATTGTTTGTGATTGCAACTGAGACCATATGGCTTGCAAAGCCTTAAATATTTATTATCTCATCCTTTACAGGAAAATTTTGCCAACCACTGTCCTAAGGCAATGGTCCATAAGGCAAGGGTATTCATCAAAAATCACTTGGGAACCTTTTTCAAAAGATATCTGTTTGCAACCCCTACCCCACCCCCTTTTCTGATTTAGTAGAGCTGGTTAGGTGCCTCTGCTCTAAGGATTATTAACTACTATTAGGAGCATCAATAGTTACCTGGCACCTTCTGCTTCTGTGTATACAGAAAGCAAAGTGGCAGCACTCTGTACAATGTGGGTGCTCTATTTTGCCCTTACTGAATGCTAAATGAGTCACACACTTTACTTTAAATAGCACTGGCATTTAGTACTTATTTAATATTTTTGACCACTTCCTCCTCCTTGAAACTCTTACCCCTTTGACTTCCACAGCATCACTCTGTTGGTGGAATACATTTCAGATGTCACTTTCTATAGAGACTTCTAACTTCTCAGGTAGAATTAATTATGGTCCTCTTTCTCAGCTGTCCTGTGGCATTCTTTACATGCTTCTAAGTCTAAACCATATTTATTCATGTTTACATCCTAAGTGTCTACCATCTTGATTGGTACAAAGTAAAAATTCAATGAATATGATAAATAGACAGATAGATGAATTCTAAACTCTATAGTAGGGGGCCATGACAAATATAGTGCTTAAGGAAACAACAAAATTAACACCATACTGGGAGAGTGAAGATTGAAGAAACATGAAAACCCCGATGTTTAAGGCATGCACAGCTCTCCACCAACCAGAAGAAATAAGCAACCTGATTTTTCCCTCTGGATTTCTCTTCTCCCTTTTCAAACTGCTAAAGCTGCAAACAACACTGAAACACTGATTAACCACAAAACAGAGGAATGTGATGCTATGCCATGACTTCCCTGGTCAATTTATACCTAGTCCATTATTAAGACTACATACTATTATCAAATTGAAGCCTCTTCCTTCTTCAAATTCAACCAACAGTGAGTGTCCGCAAAGTCTATGTAGACCTGGTCTTTTCATTTTCAGAGGCTACAAAAAATATCTTGAGGGTAATAACTAGAGCATTCTTACATAGGAAATGTATAGGAATTGTGTCCTAAAAATGAACAAGATAATGCTTGTAAGAACATTAATTAATGAGTCTATGTCCTAATTCAGTACTATTTCCATCTTTATTAGAAAACTACTAAGTTCTAATCATTACATTTTTTGAAAAGTGATTTTTTGGTTGGGTAGCTCAAAAGACAGACAGTTTAGTGGTATAACCTGATGATTAGGAGTTCTGGCTTTGGGGCCAACTGGCCCTAGATTCAATTCCCAGCTCTGCCACTTACTAGCTTATATGACCACAGTCAGGTTACTTAACTTCTGTGATCCTCACTTTCCTCATATGTAAGGTGAGAATGAATACTTTTCTATTTCACAGTGTGACTGTGAGGATTAAATAGGATCATGTATTTATAGTACTTAGTCTAGTCCCTAGCACATAGTAAGTGTTCAATAAA
The DNA here is from genome assembly GCF_000696425.1 of Galeopterus variegatus. Taxonomy (NCBI): domain Eukaryota; kingdom Metazoa; phylum Chordata; class Mammalia; order Dermoptera; family Cynocephalidae; genus Galeopterus; species Galeopterus variegatus. The sequence goes on along the minus strand of NW_007726570.1, from coordinate 118,904 downwards.
TGTTAGCTATTTCTACTACAGGTTGAGTATATCTTATCAAAAATGCTCGGAACTAGAAGTGTTTCAGATTTTGGATTCTTTTCAGATTTTGGAAAATTGCAGAATACATACTGATTGAGCATCCCTAATCTGAAAATCCGAAATCTGAAGTGCTCTAATGAACATTTCCTTTGAGTGCCATGTTGGCACTCAAAAAGTTTCGGATTTTGGAGCATTTTGGATTTCAGATTTTCAGAAGAGGGATGTTAGAAAAAGTAGGAAAAATGTTCAGAGGATTTCATAAGACATGTGAATAAAATTTAGTTTGAAAAAGGAAAAATTTAGGAGTGACCTGAGGATAGTCATCAAGTATATGAAGGATTTTTTTTTAAATAAGAAAGAAAAAAACCCATAAATTTTTCTTTAACGGAAGGAGACAGACCTAGAATAAATGGCTTTAAATTAAGAGATACTTGACTTATACAGAAGGATGGATTTCTTAACTCTGACCAGTGCTATATATTACTGGTCCTGTTTCAGGTTACTTGGGTAGAATCACAATTTCTTGATATATTTAAGAACAGGAAAGGCAAACATCTTACCTTGGATGGCTTGTAGACAATCTTGCCTAGGGATAAGGAAACTGAACTAAATGGCCTTCTGAACTTTTTCTGTTCTTGCAGTCTTTCTATCTGCTACAGGTGCCAATTAAAGCAGTAGCTATCCAATGTAGATACTCTCAGTGATCTCACCACCTAGCTTCATCCAGAAAGAGTATGTTCTTCAAATATACTGAAGTGTCTCCTTAAACAAATTCCAGAAAACCAATGATAACTCATAATTTTTTTTTTCCTTTTGTCTTTTTTACTGACCGGTAATGGGATCGCAACCCTCGGTGTCGTGCTCGTACCGGGGACCGGCAACGGGATCGCAACCCTCGGTGTCGCGCCCATACCGGGGACCGGCAACGGGACTGCAACCCTCGGTGCTGTGCCTGCACCGCGCTCAGCCAGTGAGCGGGAACCGGTCTCCACATGGGATCCGAACCCTCGGCGGGAGCGCCGCCGCGCTCCCAAGCGGCGCACTCTCCAGTGCGCCACCGGGCTGGCCCGATAACTCATAATTTTACTTGGAAATTTACATTTCTTGGCTAGATGGCTGGAGAATAAGAATAGATGGTACAGATGTGTGTGGTGTCTCCATATGGTTTCAGTAGGAATTGGAAATCGTTCTGGAAAAATACATATCTGTCTAAACTGCAAAAACAGGGCCTCAAATGATAAAAGCCTTAGTACTCTGGCAAAATTTTCCTGGTCTATTTTAGTGCTATATACTTAAAAGATGATGTAAAAGAGATGAGTATGTTCATGTACAATGGCTTTCCTCTTCTGATCCTTGTGGCTCACATGAAACCCTTGGGAAATTGCCTGTGGCAGCAAGAACACAGAAACTGCATGCTTGCACCTCCTGTTCTACTGAGAGCTCTCATCCCAAGTGGGCCTGATCCACCTGGCTGCCTATACACTTCCGCCTCAAGCCCCAGCCTCTTCCCTCATTCTTTTTTTTGGGGGCAAGTGAGCACCTTTGGAGCCAACACCAGGTACAGACTGGAATCTATCTTGAAAGCACTCAGGAGTCAGTGCTCCCGTTTTTGATTATTTTCATTGGGTATTCATGACCTACTTTTCACTTTAGAAATCCAGATGAACAGGAGCTAGGACAAACAGGTTTATAGGATAAAATACCTTAAAAAGTCAATTAGGGAAGTTGATTATCTAGTTTATATGTTGTTTATCTAGTTACGTAAAGCTCTTCACTTTTTTTCTCCCCTTCCATTTGATTTATGGCCTTTTTATTAATTAGGCAAATCTACACAGGGTAAAATGAAGAAGAAAATTAAAATCTGGAATTTTGGTTACTGGATGGCACTTCATGTAAAAACAGTACAATGGAAGGGGCAAAACTGAAGGCTAAAAGCAGTTTTAAAATTATTTCAAAGTTAAATACATAAATGCTGCCCTCCTATCCACTATATGAGTTATATGAATTCTGACATTTTGGCAGAAGGAAAGAGAGCAAAATGATATATACCTAGGCTTAAAAGTTCTTCCTTTCTGCTACTATTCCTCAATGCTAGATGTCCACAGCCCCAAAATGGCAACTGAATTACCTTTTCTAAGGTAACTCTTTATATCTCTTATAGCACTTTTTAGTTGTGTAAAGTTACATCATGTGTTACGCAGTGGTAGTTATTTAAAAAAAATAGGCCTCATGACTGCCCAGCCCAGCATGCTTTTCATTAGCCTACAATGATATTAGCAGGATCTTATTTTTTATTTATTTATTTATTTTTTTCCTTTTTGTCTTTTTTCGTGTCCGGCAACGGATCGCAACCCTCAGTGTCGCGCCCGTACCGGACCAGGACCGGCAACGGGATCGCAACCCTTGGTGTTGCGTCCGCACCTCGCTCAGCCAGTGAGCGGGAACCGGTCTGTATGTGGGATCCAAACCCTCGGCGGGAGCGCCACCGCGCTCCCAAGCGGCGCACTGTAGCAGTGCGCCACTGGGCCGGCCAGCAGGATCTTATTTTTATTTACAAACATTAACTACAGTGGTGGCTACCATTTATCAAGTCTTAACTATGGGCAGAACACCATGCTAAGTCCTACATATTCTTTCCTTTAATCCTGGCAATAATTCTGTGAGGCAAGTACTGTCATTCTCCCCTTTGTGCAGGTGAGGAAAACACGGCCTAGAGAAGTAAATAACTTACTCAGTGTCACCCACAGCTAGTTAAGTGACAGAGCTGGGATTCAAACCCAACTCTGCTACTATAGCTTGTGTTCTAACCCCCAATATTGTTCCACTCCCTAGAGCAAGAAACAAGTTTAGTTATTTACAACACACTACACTTGGGGAAAAATTACTCCCTACACTATAACATTAAAAATTAATCAAAATAATTTATAATAGTGAAACTTGTATATACAGTTCTGATGTTTTCTTAACAAACAGGTCCAAATAAATTAAATCTCCATTGAATTTAGCAAAACTGCCAGATGTACACTGCTGCTTCATGTAACATGTAAAATTAGGCATTATATTTGTTAATAATATTTCAACATTAGGGACAAAAACTGCTCCTGTTCTGACTACAGTAGCCAGGACGAATAACAAAAATACTAACAAGTAAGGACGTAGAAGCATTTTCCAAGGATAATCGTAATGCCAAGGAATAAATAATGGGGTAATGAGGTTTACAGCACAACCACTTTCAAGTAAATAGTATTCTTTCTCTCAATCTGAATTTGTTTTAAGGGCTAGGAAATAAAAACAGTGCTCTGGTTCTCAAAAATCAGCACACCAAAGTAACATAAAGAAATCTAAAACCACCAAATAAAAATCACATTTAAAAAAAGAGGAGCTTTCTATTACTATCTATACTATCGGGGGTGGAGAAGAGAAACATTTTCACAGTTAAGGTCTCACTATAACAAAAATGGTCTGACCTCTGAATTCCCATTTGTACCAATACTGATTCTAGGGTTTGAAACTATCTTAAAGTAAATCTCAAATGTTATCTTTGAATTTACTTTTCTTCAGATTGCTTTTTTTCTAATACTACAAGACTGAATACTTTTCAACATATATTATTCCCGATCATCAAAATGATAGTCCCCTCTTCCCATCACTATTTCATCCAAAAACTATCATCTCAGATTCATTGTAAAATAAGAAATTATCCAGTGACTGAGAACACAGATATAAATTCTGCCAAACCCATCTTTAAAATAATGAAACACTTGATAGTGAAATACATTTATGTATGTAATTTCAAAGAGCTCAAATGAGAAAAATAACCAAATGAAAATAAATCGTTTGACTAATTAAATGTTTCAAAGTAAACCATACTGTGTCATAAATACCAACTGAGATGACACTACTTTTCCAATACAGCAGCATAATATCTTGCCAATCCGGTTACTGGTAGCGAAGACAACTACAGTAACATTACTCTAGCACAGCTTCAGAAAAACTCCTGTAAAATTCACCAAAAGTAATCCAAAGTCATAAATGCTGTTATATAGCTGAACCACAGTAAAATACTTTGTTCAGCAAGTGCTAACATTTTTCTGATGAGAGATTATTGTCATCTTCATTTGTAATGACCATAACAACTTTATAATGGAAGATGAAGACATACCAGAATTATGAGAAATATACTTGAATGAAGACTTTAACACACTATATTCTCAAATTAAACAAACTGCTTGTTTTCTAAGTAAAGAAATCTCCAAGAAGATTTTGATTCTTTTTGAAAAGAGAAAATTTTGAATAATATAAATATTGATTCAATACTTTTTATTGAGTGGTAAATAAGTTAAACCCTGCCTTGGATTTTGCTGGCTCAGAAAAAATATCCTACAATTTAAAAATATACTCTAAACTCTAAAATAAGCAATTTCCTCCTTAATGAGTTTAAAATAATTTTTATTCTCAAGAGGCAGAAATACCAACTTACCAGCTTCGTGCCTCTTTTAATTTCCTTTTGGACATCTTCAATAGAAAATCCACCAAGACTTTCATTATCAGAGTGTGATGATACCAAAGCAGATGAAAAGAGCTATAAATTACATTTAAAAAAAATTAAGGTTCATATATAAATTAATTACAGTAAAACAATGAATAAGATGTTAAATTTAAAAGGAAATTTTCTAGTAAAAATGGCATAGCATTAGTGATAAGCCGTTTCTTAAAAGTTTACTTTTTTTTTTTTTTTAAAGTATCCAGGAACATTCATGTGTTATTTTCTCATGAATGATTTTCAAGGCTTCTCGGTTGCTGCCAGTATACTTACCATGCACTTATGGTGTGCTGCCACCTTCTGGTTTTCAGATATTAGTAACTGTCCACATTCCTTGTCTCTATTTGACTTACAAAAGCCACATTTGCGCTGTCTTGTAGGCCCTTTTTTCTGTTCAACTGAGCTTGACATGATTTTTAAATTGCCTTTAGAATGCCACTTTAAGCCTCAAGAAATGCTACAGAGAATAAGAAGGGCAACAAAACAGTTAATTTCGTTTTAAAATCAGTTTATACATATTCATGTAAGTTGTTTAATGTTTGACCTAAGTTTTAATACATGCATTTTAAAATGGCTATTTAGTACAAATTAATATTAAAACCTAGATGCCTCCATAATAAATAACTAAATGAAGTTTAGAGTAGTTGAGAAAAATTAAAATGCTCCCAAATGAGAGGATATGTGAAATAATTAGAACTATTTCTTGTGGATAAAAAATGTACAATGTACAATATTAAATCATCATCTGCTGGCATAATTAATGCAAAAAAATTTTCCTGTATAGCTAGGTGCCCCCTCAAGGAGATGAATTATGTATCTAAGAACAGAGCAGAAACTAAGAAAACTACAAAACACCCAGAGAAGAAATACTACAAAATTCTATAATTACACAATTTCTAAAAAGGTCACATATCGATAGGACAAAACTAAAATGGGTTTACTTAACCATGACTTTAGAACACGTATTTTAAAAACTTGAATTATTTCCAAGTTTTAAAAAATCATGTATATGTTTTCAATAAATTAATTCTTGTAATTCTATTCCTTTTTCAAGTTAAAAAATTAAACTTCTAACAGTCTACTGAAAAAATGCAAACTTTTCGACCCAATTACAAATAAAACAACTATATTATAAGATTCTGAGATTCACTCCAAGTCTGCTTATTAATTAAAGTCAGGAACTGACAATGATCTTCTAAATGCAGTAACTTCCATGCTCAAATAAGTAATACTGTGTAGAGGAAGGACAATTTTTCTGAATGAGCCTTAAACTTTGTCAAATTATAATCATAGATAATACAGTAAAAAAAAAAAAGGAAAAGCTGTAATACAGAAGGTTTCAGATTCAGATCATCAATCTCAACATGGATTCTTCAGAACAACACTAAACAAATTTAAAATCAGTTATTTGATTTGTATAGTTTTTCCAAATCAACAGGACCAAGTAGTTCAAGACCCAGGTTGCCACACACATCGCAATCAATAAAATCACAAACTTTGGTCTTAAAATTAATTTACTAAATTCTTCCCTTTTTTCTATGTATTTGAACAAGGTCGTAATACCATGTTGAAAAAAATTGACTCACTTACACTACACTGCAGCTTTCGGAGAAGCATTTGTTCACCAACAAGAACAGTAGCAACTGGATGTCAGCAAGGTATTATGTACAAGCCATTCAGCGCTTTTCAATATAAAAATTCAGATACTTAATCAAAATTTAATGTGAAGCCATAAAGAAAACATGCCTTCTCATCAATTTATACCTAGGATTTTCTTTTTAACGAAACTTCAAAGGCCCTGAAAGTCTCTGCTTTGATGGGTTTAACAAACTCTTAATGCTATCTATAATTTTAAATACCTCAGTCTTCCAAATGGCATCGGATACTTTACAATAGTACTGTATTCATAGCACTGGCTATAAACCATGAAACTGATTGAAAACAGGCAGCAAATACTTTTAGGATTAAAGAAAAAAAAAAAGGACATAAGAGAGAAACAAAAGAAACAAAAGGGGAAGTGTGTTTGCATTTGCTCAGGCAAGTATGCATTCAGTTGCTTTATCAGGAATATAGCTGCCCAAATTTTTAGAATTAACTATGCAAAACAGCAAAATTCATGCATAGCACCAAAATTTATTTGAGCTCAAAATTAGTTTTCTTAACTACTATACAATGAATACTACACACTCTGAAATCACTGTTTTATATTCAGCATTTCTTCGGGTCATCCTGGCCAGTTGAAAGGATGGCACATTATAAATCTAATCTGTACAGACATCTTTAATGTGTAATTTCTATACAGTCCTATCACTGGCTACAAAACTGGCCTATGATAAAAAATGCCTGGAATGGAAAATCACTTTTTATTCTTAAAATTAATTCTGAAATGGTATCCCCAAAATTCTACCCATATTGAATTTGCCTCTTTCAATTTCTAAAACGGTAAATTTCTCTCCTAATTTTGAGAACCTGCTTTTCTAGATCAAAGACTCCAATATCAAAAAGAGAAAAAAGGTGCAATTTTACATTTAAAAATATTCTCAAGTATTTTTCTGTAATCAGTTTAAACTTAATTTGTAAAGTGAACAGAGCCACACAAAAGTGCACCAAACCAATTAAAAACTTTCCCCAATGTGCAATGACTAAATGGATTTTTCCACTAAAATTCAAATAATGCATCTGTGCATATCTTGCTAATTTCTTTTGCAGCCTCCTTGTAAAACATGAAGTGGAGAGCATCACGGAAACAATGACTCCGAGCAAAAATGTCTTTATCATAAAAATACAGATTTTTATCTAATGCTGTCACATTTGTGGTCTCCAGTTAAGTAGAATAAGGGCATTCCAAGGACCAAAATACTAAGGGGTTCATAATGATCCACAGCTATGTGGCATTTTAATTTTAGTCTAAAAGGTTTTTCAAGGCATGCGGAGATCAAACTTTGATGCTCTCACCCAACAATAAAACCCTTTTCTTAAAAGAAACATAACATTATGGGAAAATGCAATATAGCAGAAATAAAGATGCACCAACAGCATGAAAAACATAATTTAAATGTCTGAAAAATGTATAACAGTCAGATTAGTTAGGCTGAAGCAATCAACGCGGTTCTGATTTTTCAAGATGCTGTGAAGCATCAAGGTAGAAATAACCTGAAACATCAAAGAGAGCATTCAAGAACCAACTCGAGAGCTCATTCAATGACTGGTATACGAAAGAGCATTTTCACAGAAAAACAAACAAAACAAAACAAAACAAAAACTGCAGTTCCGGAAGATTGAAGCATTCCACACGCAAGCAAGTTGTACATAGATCAAAATGTATAGACGTGATCGTCAAAAAGAAAAACAGTGTTTCTATCAGGAAAGTTACAGTAGCGAGAAATAAACGAATAAGAAATTACCGGAAGGGCACCTGAATTTGCTTGCATGAATTATTACATGCTTCGCACTGCTTTTTGCGGTTATTCAAAAGGAAACTAAAGGAATTTTCCAGTTGTTTCAAACCCAAGGGTAGAGAAAGAATTTGAACTGCATGAATAAGACCTGATATTACGTAGTAAACCGATGAAAATAAAAGGTTTTCCAAAAACAGAAGATTTTTCAACTTCCACGCATAATATTGAAACGAATGGAAACTGAAAAGAATACCGTGCTGTTCGTCCATATAATAAAGGATGGTACACATAACGTACCGGATTCTCTCCGTTATTTATTCCCCAGTACACACTAGACTCCAAATACTCCCTCTAATCAAGAGCTAAACTCGCAAAACTATCTTTCTCTAAAACACTTCGGCAGGTTCCTTCCATTCGTAAAGTCAGGGTCCCCTAATCGTCCTTTTCCAATCCTCCCGAATCCAGGAAAACATCATCCTAGCACTTTCTTTACGCCCCCTCCCCCAGGAGTTCGCCCTCAAATTCTTCGTTGCAAGCTTCTCCTTATATCTCCGTTTCACCCCTAATTCCCCCCACCCCGGAGTTTTTCCTCATTCCGTAAGGCTTACCCCTCTTGCCATCCTAACAATTCTTCCTCTTACTCTTCCCAAACTGGGAGTCTCCCTCCTTCCCAAATATGTCCTAAGCAATCGCAAAGACTAAAAATTCCCAGTTTTTTCCCTCCTCAAATGTTGCGCCCCCTCCCCCGGAGTCTAGGCTTAAGCCTAACCTTTCCCTCTGCACCTCCAAAGCACTTTCTCAGCAGCTTCTTCGCCAAGTGCCTACAATGAGTGGCGCTTCTGGGGTCCCTGACAATAAAGCAAGACCACCAAGAGTCCTCCTTTACAACGGGCAGGGGCGGCGGCCTGGCCACCGCCATCCTCCTTGTCTTCTCCCGCCGGCCAGAGAATGGGGGGCCCCAGGGTTCCGTGGGGACTCACCGGCGGGGCCCCGAGGCGGACGGCAGGAGAGAAGCGCCAATGAGGGGAAAGAGAAAGAAGTCGGTCTCGGTTCTCCGGCAGTGCCTGAGAGCGGGGCTCTGTCGCCGGAGGTTGTTTCCTTTCATTCGAGGAGAGACGGGCTCGCGGAGCGCCCTTACGTCACCCCCCTCGCACGCACACGACCCACACAGCGTTGATACGTTCCGAGCGCGCCGCGGGCCCTGATTGGCAGCAGAGAGGGGACGACTGAAGCCGCAGAGCCACGGCGCATGTGCAGAGGCCAGCCCCTGTACGGATCCGGGCGGTAGGCCCTTCCCCCTGCTCGCGCGCGTACCTTCTATTCTCCGCTCCGACGCTCCGCCAAGTGTTTGCGGGCAGGATCTGAAGAGATAGAGAAAGAGATTCAAAGATAGCGCTGTGGGTTGGGTGGAGAAGGGGCACGGGTTGGGACTAGAAAACGTTGAACAGGGCCTCCGGGTAACTGGTTTTCAACAGTGATTTGAGTGGGTAGGCCTTATCCCTTGCACTTGTTCACCGAGGCCTTTTCACATCCATTATTTCATTGTACTCTCGTGGCATCCCTTTGAGGTCCTTCGTTCGCCTCATTTTACTGCGGGGAAAGACTGAAAAGCTCGTATTGAAGTCAGTCTGCCTGGATTTCAATCCTCGGGCGAATCATCTTAACCTCTATACCTTAAATTATTTTTGTCTTTAGAATGGGGATATAAATAGTACCTCACAGGTTTATTGTGAGGAACAAATGAGAGAATGCAACTAAAAGCATGTATTAGTGGCCCTGGCGTATAACAGGCTCTCTACAAATGCTAGGATTATCATAATCAGAAACGATAAGTGATTTTCTTTATAACCCACACAGGTAAACCAGACACCTAGTCGAGTGCTTTCCGCTATGGTGTGTTGGAGCTCTACTGCTTGGGTTTGAATTCCAATCCCCCTCCCCCTCCGGCTCTGACCTTGACCCCATTGTATTACCTCTCTGTCCCTTGGTTTCATCCCCTCCAAAATGGAGATCATAATGATATCGATCTCAAAAGATTGTTACGAGAAATGAGTTAATATATGTAAATCACATAGAATAATGCCTAGGCACATAGTATGCCCTGTGTAAGGGTCAGCTTTTGTTATTTTTTTATTGGCCTCACAGACTGCAAGCCAGCCTTTTTTTTTTAAAGCCCTAATAAAACTGAAAATTTAGAGATGCCCTTCAAGTAGCTGTTCTTTCTGCAGTGGGGAGTGGATTTCCACTGTTTTGATCCAATGCTATTTCATCACTCTTTTTATTTTTCTCTGCAATGTCAACCTTAAATTGTAATCCCCATGAAAACAGTGAGCATGGTGGTGTAATACTGATCCCATTCAAATAGATACCTAATAAGAGTGGATGAATCAGTCATTTAGCTGCAAGGAACCCTTAGCCCTTCTACTCAGGCTCTGTGCTGTAAAAGGGAGCAGCTAGAAATTTTCATAAGAAGATCCAGAATGTATATTCCAAACATTTATGGTGTACATGAAAACAGGTCTCCCAGCATCATTTTCCATCAGCTTTACACACTTAGTGATGTTAGGATGAGACAGATGATTGTATAAGTGACAAAATGCAGTGTCTATGCAGTGTATCATCTTTTTTAGGTTTCCTCCCAAATCCCTACAATCTGCTATCTTTTATTTATTCTCTCATCCATGCATTCGACAAAATTTGATTCAGTAAACATTTCCAAAACTACTAAGTTCCAAACACAAGAGAGACATATATCAATACAGCTCAGTCCATGCCCTTGAGCTCATGGTGTAAAAGGGGAGACAGACAAGCAAATACAGTATTATGTGATAAATGCTATATTAGAGATGTGTGCCTGGTACAGACATCTTCGATCTATTATGTACAAAGCACCATGCTAAGGTACAGCACAACAGTGAATAAGACGTAGCCTTTGCCCTCAACTGTTAACAATCTAGCAAGAAAAAGATGAATCGCTGTGATAGAAGATACACTACAGTGACTGCCTTAAAAGGTGGAAAGGAAGTGCAGAGAGAGTTCAGCAGAGGGAGAGATCAGTGATTCCAGTTACTTTTAGGCTCCAGGTCTGGTAGCCAGTCCCAATTAGCATGACTGATAAATGCGGTCTGTTATTTCATGGGCTATGGAAAGGAGTCAAATAGCGATAACATGCTCTTAATGCCAGGGGATATAGCATGAGATCTATTAATCTCTGAATGATTCACCAGTACACTTTCACCAACTGTCTTCCAATCTTTTTCTTCAAGCTCTAGACCCTGATTTTTGTACCTCATTCTCAGCAAAGGCCTTAGTTTCATGACTTATTTAGAAATGTGTCATCTGAGCTAAGCTACTTTATCTTGTACACCCACCATCTGATGCTTCCTTCAAGACTCAGAGAAAGAGCTATCCTTCCTGCTTTCTAAAGCTAAAGCTGTGCTTTTAATCACATCCCTTTCATGCTCTGGAGGAACTGATTTCCTACTTATTCCCTGCTTCAACAGCATCAGTTGCCCAGTTCTCATTTGCCTTCAAATGTACAGGATTCATCTACTTTTACTGTCAGACTGTGCCCTTTGCCTCCAATTGCTCTCCAATCATTCATTCAGTGGGCATTTACAGATATCTTCTGAATGCCAGGTATTATGCCAGACACTGGCGATTTGAAAAAGAACAAGACACAGCTTGTTATCAAAACACCAAGTTGTACACCTTAAATATACACAATTTTTAGTTATCAATGATATCCCAATAAAGCTGGAAAAAAGAGATTAAAAAAAATACACAGCTCCTGCCCTCAAGGAATTCTCAGTCTAATGAGGAAGAAAAACAGGTAAACAGAATTTCAGTACAGTAAGTGAACTGTTATAATAGAATTACATACCACAAGGATTGATGGACTCTGTCCAGGGGAGTCAGGAAATACATCACTGAGAGGCAATGTTTTGAATTGGGTCTTGAAGGACAGGTCAGTCCCCCCCCCCAAAATCTGTATTCAGTTGTTATTACTTTACTAAAAATATGCTCAAAGGTCATACTTGGTCTTTTTTTTATCATATTCAATGACTTTTCTCCATCTTCATTGTTTCTTTTTTTTTTTTAAATGTGGAACATGTCACAAATTTGCATGTCATCCTTGCGCAGGGGCCGTGCTAGTCTTCTCTGTATTGTTCCAATTTAGTAGATGTGCTGCCAAAGTGAGCACTTCTTCATCTTCCTTCTTGACATCTCTGTTGCACGTGACACTTTTGGCCATCTATTTGTTCTTAAACTTTCAGCTTCCTTGGCTTATGACAACAGTGCCCTGACTCTGGCTCTGTGGCTGCTATTTTGGTCTCTTTTGTAGGTTTTCCTTCTTCTCATTTTGTGATTTAATGCACACATTTCCCCAGACAGTCTTAGACCCTCTGTGGGTCTATTGCTATTCCAGGCCCAGCAGTTCTTAAACTTTGAAAGTGAGAATTACCTGAGGAGCTTATTAAAAATGTAGATTTTTTGGTGCCATTTTCTGGGGATTCGGAAGGTCTGGGTCCAGAAATCTGCCTCCCTAAAATACCCAGGTATTCTGATGCAGATCTGTTGAGGAACACAGGTTAAGAAACTGTCCTACATTTTTCTTTAGAGAATTGATACAATCTCTTGATTTTCACTACACTGTAAACAACCGCTTAGCAACTGCATCTGCTCTGCTTAGATCGGCTCTTGACCTCAAATCACCAAGTTCAGTACAAGCAAATTCATCCTCTTCAGCAACTAAGAAGTAACTCCTTTGCCCATCTTCATTATAAGACACCACCGGCATTTCTGTTCCTGCCTAAAGCAAAGGCTAAATTCACCTCCTGCCTATGACCTTCTGGCTATATTCGACACCAGTGGGTCATTCATTCATCAAATACAGACTGATCACCCACTATGTGTAAGATAAAAATGGACATGGTCCATTTTGGTGTAGTAGGGGAGACAGACCTGAATCAAGTAATCACATGAACAAACGCAAAGTTGCAAACATGACAAGTGCAAAAAAAAGTGTCACTTATGTAGAATTAAAGTCTATTTGCATTTTTTGTATTGAATACATTTTGTATTTCTTAGTCTTTATTTTTTAAAGTGGATGGATTAAGCATTTTAAACGTTTGTGTGGAAAAAACACTATTTGTATGAAATGCTGCATAAGAGTCAGAAGGCCTGGGTTTGAACTGCTGGCCTGTCACTAACTACCAGAGTAACCTTGGGCTTTTCATTTGACTACTCTGAGCCCTAATTTATACATCAGTCAAATGAAAATATTACTTGCAAGGTTGTTATGGAGCACAAGGACAGATAATGATGTATGTGTGTGTTCTTGCCCCAACAAATAGGAAGGACAATTTTTTTTTTTTTATTTTTTATGTATCCCTTGACTACAATATCATCTAATTGATTACTCACTAGTGTTGGCTCACAGCATTTGGCCTCTATGCTGTTCTACTTAGTTTGTTGTTGTTGTTGTTTGTTTTTTAAGTTCCACTTAGAGTATTGGTGAGTATTATAAACATTCTTAACTCTATGCAGCCTATGAAACTACTCAGGTACCTAACTGAGGATCTGCGGGCCCTGGTGGACTTTGTTATTGATATCTCTTCCTTGTTTAGCAATTTGAGGCTGGATCTGGTACAGACATTGCCCAGGAAACTACCAAATGTGGCATGGGAAAATGCTTTAGAGACACATTGACATCCCTAAAACATTGTTTGTTGAATAAACACACAAGCTGAACTTAATTTAGTATATCGATGGCAATATTGAAGAAATAACTAAACTTCGCAGTGCTGTTGCCTGCAAAATAATGAGTTAACTCTGAGTGCAGACCGTATACCAGGCACAGTGCTTATTAGATCCTTACCACAGCCTTGAGAGGTAGGGAATATTATATGAAAGAAATTGTTGAGCAGTTAAGTAACTTGCCCAAGGCCACACAGTAGGAAGAGGAAGAACCATGTTTCAAGCCTACGTTTGTTTTAACTCCAGAACCCACGTTGATCACCATGCTGTACTGCTTCGTATTTGTTTGTTTATGTGTTTATCATCTGTCTCCATCTCCAACTAGAATGAATCTCCATCAGAGCACCCCATAGAACTCTGTTCTTGGTCCATAGTAGGCACTCAATAAATATTTAACAAAATAAGACCATTGAGAATGGGGAAGAGAATGTAATAGAGAATGGAGAGAAGTGGAAGTGAAACAGAGTGAAATCATCTTAGGAATTAGTTAATATAGTAGCCCAAGCTCTACTCCAGTGATTGGCGTAGGAGGAAAATGGGGCCCAGCAACTATATATTTAACAAGCTTCCCAGGTAGGACTGTGATATACACAAACATCTGACCACCACTGACCTGCAGCCATCAAGGTGAAAAAAGAAAAACAAAATAACCCCCCCAAAAACCTTACAACTTGGGCATCTCTTCAGTTACATTGGAATGCCTGGGAGACTTCATTTTGATTAATATCACTTTTAGGCATATACTTTAGTGAGGACACATGCTAATAACTGGCTTTGCCATTGGGTCCCTGGTGATCTTGAGCATCTATTTTTCCTTTTGGCCCTATTTTGGCTGTTGGTTAAATAACATGATCAGACAGATCTATACTACTCTCAAGTATTAAAATAATAAATCTAAATGCTAGAGGAATTTCATATGGATAAGATTTGTAGGGATCTAATCTTCACAATGAGACATAATCTAGACTGGGAGGCAAAGAACCAAATGACCTGGACAGAAATACTGGTTTCACATTAACTTCTCAGTGCCTTAATTTCTTCATCTGTCAGGTAAGGATGATGGGGTACCTTTCTCAAGGATTTTTATGAGGATTGTGTGAGATAATCCACATAAAGCACTTAGCACAGTTTCTGGCCCATAGAGCTCAATAAATATTAGCTCCAAGTGCTAGCTTTATAGTCAGTGATATGGAGTAGTTTTTATCTCATTCCACTTACAAGTAGCTAAATTGTCTCCAGTTTTTCTGATAAGTGGAATAGAGAGACAAAAGGTCTTTGTTTCTTTATTCATGCTGTTCTTGCTTCCTAGAACTCCTTTTACAACTTTCTTGGATTAGCTAAGATCTAGCGGCCTTCAAGACTCAGTTCAGGTGTCAGCCGTTAGTGTTCCAGAAGCTTTACCTTATCTTTGATTGGGTAAAGCTCCCCTCCTCTTTGCTTCCATAGCGCCCATGCACAGACCTCAGTCTTATCATTTATCATATTATATTGATACTATACGTACTTCATTCTGCCTCTCTGCCTAGACAGCAAGCTCTTTGGGAGAAAGGACCATGTCTTATTTTTTTTTATATCCTTAGGCACCTAGCACAGTGCCTGACCAATAAATGTTTGCTGAACTTCCTCAAATGAACATGTGGGGGAGCTGATGTAAAATCTTTTCCTATCTAAGTTTGCTGTCCTGTACTCTGGGTCTTTCTGTGAACTGTGGCTCCTATATCTCCCTGTTGCACTCACCGTCATGCAATGCAATTTAGCACTTAATTATATACTGTATACCGTATATTAGTCTCTAATTGCTTCATATGTTAATCTACCACTATTTTTTTCTTCCTTCAGGCACTAGGAGAAGAAATGATTATAAATTGAAAGTGGATGATCCAGCTGTCAGCCACACCCAGCTGTCAATCAACTCTGCTTAGGGAATGCCCAGGGCATTGTAAAAGCTGCTATTAGTCACCAGAGGTGAATGTGGATGAAAAAGTACCATGATTTATCACGAGTGCCTAGAACAGTGCATTCACATAGTAGGCACTCAAGAAATGTTTGTTGAATGAATGAATGATTTATTAAAAAAGAGCAGCACGCTTGGCTAGAGATCAGGGGCCCTGGCTTATATCAGATCTCCATCACTTCATTTTTGAACTTGGAAAGATGCTTCATCTTTCTGGACACACTTTTATGTTCTGTAAAACATAAAGAATCAGACTAGATGATCTTTAAAGTCTCTTTCAATTTTAATATACAATTATTCCTCCAAATAGTTTGAAAATCCCTCAAGAGTAAGAATAGTACATATCTCTTATGTATATCTTCAAAGCACCTAGCACAGTGCTGAACACACAGGAGGATTTGGTAAATACCTAAAAAATCAGAACCATCACCCTCCATTGTCACTCTTAACCAAAGTTATACAAAACAAACAATGGACACCAAACTTGACTGTAAAACATGTGTCATCTCTAAAAACGGGACCTAAAAGAAAAGTAGGAGAAAAACCTGAAAATCTCTTTTAATTGTTCTATTTCAAAATCTTTAAAATACTTGTGATTTAAAATCCTAACTTAAGCTCCAGTTTACAATCAAGTAATTTCATTAATCCAAGTGAAAATTGAGTGCATGCAGAATAATAGCCGCAGCTTGATCTCAGGCCCTCTCCTCTCTCTTCCTTGGGAATTATCCATTTATTTAGCACCCACATTAGGACTAATGACACACTCATTGATCTCTCTAGCCAATATCTCTCTAGCCAACATCTCTCTTCTGAATTCTAGGACCATATATCCAACTGCCTATTTGAAACTGCTTAGTCATCTCAAAGACATGTCACAGTCAATATGTCTGAAAGAGAACTCATGATCTTCTCCTTATAAACCTGATACTGGTCCACTGTTTCCTAACTCACTGAATAGCACATTTAACCACCCAGTTCTGCAGGCCATAGAACAAAAAATCATTCTGGACACCACCCTCTACTTCACTCCCCTTATTCATCTCCACTCCATCATTAATCATGGCAATTTTGCTTCCTAACTATCTCTTGAATCAGTCCACTTTTCATTATCTCCAGCACCTCTACCATCTCCAATCTGGATCACTCCACTATCTTACTAATTAGCCTATCCCAATTTGATTTTTCCCTCCTCTGATCTATTCTCCACATTCCTGCAAGTGTCATTAATTCATTTATTCATCAAAAAATATTTATTGAGTGACTACCATATGTCAAGCATGGGAAATACAGCAGTGAACAAAACAGACAAAGATCCCTATTGTCAAAGGGTTTACATTTTTGTGAGACAGAGACATATTAAAAATGATATGTAGAATACATAGTACCAAAGATCCATTTTTGGCATGATGAATTAAGGAGATAAACAAATATTCTACTCCAAAAGCAACTATAAAGCTGGACAAAACTGTCAAAAACAATCCTTTCAATTCTCTGGAAAGCTACCAAAGGCATAATAGGGTGACCGATCATCCTGATTTCCTTAGTACTATCCCAGTTTTAGCACTGAAAGTCCTACATCCTAGGAAACCCCGCTCCAGTATATGAAAATCTCATTTTTCAACAATGGTTGCTCAAGCTTTAGGAGAAAGGTACCAAACTCATATTGTGTCCCGCCCCAAAATAGGGGCCAGAGCAGCACAGTTTTTAGCAACAAGCAGATATGGCATAGATTATCCATAGTCACTGTTGCTGTGTTTAACCTGACCCTTATGATAGCAGCCATGATTTACAGCTCTCAATAATGAATCATTCATTGTCGCATCACTCCGAGGTTGCAACTAAAATGTCCTGTGAGTGAACAAAAGGGGAAATTTTGGTAGATGTATGGGCCTCTTACAGTGTAGAGCTGATTCTGTCAGATCTTACCAAAGATCATGCTTTCTACAGTATATCAAGTAATATGTCAAACCCCTGTTTCTCCTGCCTTTTAGGTACTTTGATGAAAAACAGAGTTTCAAATCATCTTGATTTCTATGAAGATCATAATAAAACTTAAGAAAATATAAAACAGAAAAGATTGTTGATAAATAAATACAAAATAAACTTTGCTCATCTATTTGAGTATTTAGCAGACAGTGCAAATGTAAATTTTGGAAATCAGACAGTTTTAGAACTCAAAATAAAATGTCACCAGCAAAGAGAGTTAAACAGGGATTTCTCAATTTCTTTACTAAAATTCTAACTTATTTGGAATCAAGTTTGGTCTCACGAATTCAAGCCACTTCTGTACTTTAAAACCATTTTTCCTGAGAAAAAGAGGGTTAACTTATGGTGACATCAATGTGCTTCATACTAGTTAAAAATCATGGACACGGACAGGGATAAGCCCTATGATGAATTTATAGATGGAAAGGACCTGACTGGCAAACAGCTGGTCTACAAAAAGTAGCTTGAAGGTACAAAGTTGAGTGGACATTTTTCAAGAGCTGGAAACCAATTTCTACAAATCTGAAAACCTGATGTTTTTGTTTAGTAAAATCTAGGTATTCCATGCTCAAACACTTTTGAGAGGATATTTTAGCTGTAATATTTAGGTCTTTGATCAATTTTTGGTTAATTTTTGTACATAGTGGGAGGTAGGAGTCTAATTTTATTCTTTTGCATGTATACATCCAGTTTCCCAGGCACCATTTGTTGAAAATATCATTCTTTCCCCCATTGAATTGTTTCGGCACCCTTGTTGAAAATCAATTGACTGTAAATGTGAGAGTTTATTTCTGGACTCTCAATGCTGTTCTATTGATTGGTGTGTTTATCCTTATGCTAGTACCACACTGTCCTGATTATTATAGTTATGCAGTAAGTTTTGAAATAAGGAAGTGTTAAACTTCCAAATTTGTTCCTCTTTTTCAAGATTGTTTTGGCTATTCTGGGTCATTTGAATTTACAGATAAAACAGGATCAGTTGTCAAATTCCGCAAGAAAGTCAGCTGGGATTTTGATAAAAGATTGTATTGCCATCTTAACAATATTAAGTCTTCTGATCCATGATGAGGCATTTTTTTCATTTTTTAGATCTCTCATTTCTTTCAACAATATTTTGTAGTTTTCAGTGTACAAGTCTGCACTTCTTTTGTTAAATTTATTACTAAGTATTTTATTTTTCTTGATGCTGTTGTAAATGGAATAATTTTCTTAATTCATTTTTAATTTGATCATTGCTAGTATATAGAAATCCTAGTAAGTTTTGTATATTGGCCTGTGTCCACAAACTCGCAGAACTCATTTGTGAGTTTTAGTAGATTTTTAGTGTTTTCCTCTTATCAGCAAATAGAGATAGCTTTACTATTCCATTTCCAGTCTGGATGCCCGCCCCCCCGCCTTTTTTTCCTGGCCAAAGCCCTCACTAAATCCTCAAATACAATGTTGAATAGAAGTGACAAGATCAGACATCCATATTTTGCTCCTGATCTTAGGGGGAAAGCTTTCAATTTTTCACCATTAAGTGTAATGTTAGCTGTGTTTTTTTCACAGATGTCCTTCCTTCATCAGGTTGAGAAAGTTTCTTCAATTCTTAATTTGTTGAGTGCTTTTATCATGAAGGGGTGTTGAATTTTGTCAAATGAATGTGATTTTTGTTTTTTATTCTATTGATGTGGTATATTAAATTAATTGATTTTGGGATGGTAAAACAACTTTGTAATCCTGGGATGAATTCCACTTGTTTATGGTGTATAATTCTCTTAATATGTTGCTGGATTCAGTTTGCTAGTATTTTGTCAAGGATTTTTGTTTCTATTTTCATAAGGGATATTGGTCTTTAGTTTCCCTTACTTGCTATGTCTTTGTCTGGTTTTGGTGTCAGAGTAACACTGGTCTTGTAAAATGAGTTAGGAAGTGTTCTCCCTGCTTCTGTTTTTTGGAATGGTTTGTGAAGAATTGTTACTAATTCTTTTTTAAGTATTTGGCAGAATTCACCAATGCAGCCTTTTCTTCATGAGTACTTTTTAAATGACTAATTCAATCTTTCTACTTAATGCAGGTCTATTCAGATTTTTCTCTTTGTCAGTTACAGTTTGTGTCTTTCTAGTAATTTGTCCATTTCATGTAAGTTATCTAATTTGTTGGCATACAGTTGTTCATAGTATTCGATTATAAACCTTTTTAAATCTGTGACGTTGATAATAATGTCCTCTCTTTCATGCTTGTTTTTAGTAAATTGGGCTTTCTCTCTTTTTTTCTTGGCCAGTCAGCTAAATGATTTTAATTTTCTTGATCTTTTAAAAGAAACAACTTTTTGTTTCATTGATTTTCTCTACTCTTTCTCTACTCCTATTTCATTGATTTTCACTCTACTCTTTATTATTTCCTTCTACTTGCTTTGGGTTTACTTTGCTCTTCTTTTCTAGTTTCTTAAGGTGGAAGATTAGGTTATTGGTTTGAATCTTCTTTTTAAATGTAGGTGTTTATAGCTATAAATTTCCCTTTAAACACTACTTTAGCTGCATCCCATAAATTTAGGTATGCTGTGTCTATATTTTCATTCATTTCAAAGTATTTTTTAATTTCCTTTGTGATTTCTTCTTTAGCTCATTGTTTATTTAGGAATGTGTTACTTAATTTCCACATATTTGTGAGTTGCCCAATTTCTTTATGTTATCAATTTCTAATTTCACTCCATTGTGATCAGAACATACTTTGTATGGTTTCAATCCTTTTAAATGTATTGAGGCTTAACAAAAATAAAAAATAAAAAAAATGTCTTGAGGCTTGTTTTATTCCATAATATATGGTCTATTCTGGAGAATGTTCCACCTGCACTTGAGAAGAATTGTATTCTTCTTTTATTGTATGGAGTGGTCTCTATGTATCTGTTAGCTCTAGTTGGTTTATACTGTTATTCAACATTTCTATTTCCTTTTGATCTTCAGCCTAATTTTTCTATCCATTATTGAAAGTTGGGTATTGAAGTCTCCAAATATTATTGTTGAATTTTCTAATTTCTCCCTTTACTTCTGTCAGTTTTTGTTTCATGTATTTTGGGGCTCTGTTGTAGGTGCATATATGTTTGTACTTGGTATATGCTCTTAGTGGATCAACTCTTTCACTAATATAAAA
Organism: Galeopterus variegatus; assembly: GCF_000696425.1. Classification (NCBI taxonomy): domain Eukaryota; kingdom Metazoa; phylum Chordata; class Mammalia; order Dermoptera; family Cynocephalidae; genus Galeopterus; species Galeopterus variegatus. The sequence continues at coordinate 98,110 of NW_007726570.1, read as the reverse complement.
TATCCTTCTTTGCCCCCAGTAATGATTTTTGCCTTAGTGTCTATTTTGTCTGATATTAGTATAGCTACTCCAGCTTTCTTATAGGTGCTGTTTGCATGATATATCTTTTTTTCATCCTTTGACTTTTAACCTATTTGTATCTTTCTTTATTCCAATTTTGTTTATACTCATTTTTCTGGGCAGTGTGTTGTTTCAATACATGCATATACTGCACAATGATTCACTTAGGGTAGACAGCATAGTTTTGTACCTGTTAGTCCACCCCCTCTCCTCCCTCCCACTACCCTCCCTTCCCAGCCTCCAGTAACCATTATTCTACTTTCTACTTCCGGGAGAATCAATTTTAATTATTTTATTTTATTTATTTATTTATTTATTTTCCTTTTTTTTTGTCTTTTTTACTGACCGGCAACGGGATCGCAACCCTCAGTGTTGCGCCCGCCCCGCGCTCAGCCAGTGAGCAGGAACCGGTCTCCACATGGGATCTGAACCCTCGGTGGGAGCGCCGCCGCGCTCCCAAGCGGCGCACTCTCCAGTGCGCCACCGGGCCAGCACTTAATTTTTTTCTTTTAGATTCAACATATGAGTGAGATCATGTGGTATTTATCTTTCTGTGCCTGACTTACTTCACAACATGTTGGTTTCCAGTTCCATCCATGTTGCTGCAAGTGATAGGATATCATTTCTTTTTATAGCTGAATAGTATTCCATTATGTATATATAACAGAGGTTTTTAATCCATTCATCTGTTGATGGGCATTTACATTGATTCCATCTGTTGGCTATTGTGAATAGTGCTGTAATGAATATGGGAGTGCAGGTGTCTTTTTGATACACCGATTTCATTTCCTTTGGGTATATACCCAGTAGTGGGTAGCTGGATCATAAGGAAGATGTATTTTTAGTTCTCTGAGGAACCTCCATACTGTTTTCCACAATGGCTGTACCAATTTACATTCCCACCAACAATGTAGGCCAGTTCCCTTTTCTCTGCATCCTCTCCAGCATTTGTTATTTTCTGTCTTGTTGATAATAGCCATTCTAACTGAGGTGAGATGACATCTCATTGTGGTTTTAATTTGCATTTCCCCATTAGTGATTTTGAGCATTTTTTCATGTGTCTATTGGCTATTCGTATGTCTTCTTTTGAGAAATGTCTATTCAGGTCCTTTGCCTGTTTTTTAATTGTGTTATTTGTTTTTTTGCTGTTGAGTTGTTTGAATTCCTTATATATTCTGGATATTAGCCCTTTGTCTGATGTGTACTTCGCAAACACTTTCTTCCATTCTGTAGGTTTTTTCTTCACTTTTTTGATAATGTCTCTTGCTATGCAGAAGCTTTTCAGTTTGATGTTGTCCCATTTGTGTATTTTTGCTTTAGTTGCCTGTGCCTTTTTACTCTTGTTCAAAAAAGCACTGCCCACTCCAATTTCATGTAGTATTTCCCCTATGTTTTCTTCTAGTATTTATATAGTTTCAGGTCTTAAATGTAGGTCTTTAATCCATTTTGAATTGATTTTTGTATATGGCGAGTAATAGGGATCTAGTTTCAATCTTCTGCATGTGGATATCCAGCTTTCCCAGCACCGTTTATTGAAGAGGATGTCCTTTCCCCAGTATATATTTTTAACACCTTTGTCAAAAATCTTTTGAAATGTGTGGATTTATTTCTGGGCTCTCTATTCTGTCCCATTCGCCTATTTGTCTATTTTTATGCCAGTACCATGCTGTTTTGGTTACTATAGTTTCATAGCATATTTTGAAGTCAGATAGTGTGATGGCTCCAACTTTGTTTTGTTCAAGATTGCTTTAGGTATACAGGGTCATTTGTGGTTCCATACAAATTTTAGGATAGTTTTTTCTATTTCTGTGAAGAATGTCATTTGTATTTTGATAGGAGTTGCATTGAATGTGTAGATTGCTTTGGGTAATATGGACATTTTGATGATGTTATTCTTCCAACCAATGAACATGGAATACCTTTCCATTTATTTATGTCTTCTTCAATTTTTTTCACCAGTGTTTTATAGATTTCATTGTAGAGGACTTTCACCTCCTTGGCTACATTTACTCTTAGATATTTATTTATTTATTTATTTTGGTAGCTAATGTGAATAGTATTACTTTCTTAATTCCTTTTTCAGCTATTTTGTTATTGGCATATAGGAATGCTATTGATTTTCATGTGTTGATTTTGTAATCTCCCACTATACTGAATTCATTGATTAGTTCTAATAATTTTTTGGTGGTGTCTTTAGGGTTTTCTATGTATGTGATCATGTAATCTGCAAATACAGATAGTTTGACTTTCTCCTTTCCAATTTGGTTGCCCCTCATTGCTTTCTCTTGCCTTATTGCACTGGCTAGAACTTCTAGTACTATGTTGAATAAGAGTTGGGAAAGTGGGCATCCTTGTTTTGTTCCATATCTTAGAGGAAAAGCCTCCAATTTTTGTCCTTATGATATTAAGCTGTGGGTTTGTCATATATGTCCTTTATTTTGTTGAGGTATATTCCTACTATACCTGGTCTGTTGAGTGTTTTTATCATGAAGCAGTGTTGGATTTTATCAAATATTTTTTCTGCATCCATTGAAATAATGATATGTTTTTTTCCTCATTCTTTTGATGTGATATATCACATTTATAGATTTGCATATATAGAACCATCCTTGCATCCCTGGGATGAATCCCACTTGATCATGGTGGATGATGCTTTTAATGTGTTGTTGCATCCTGTTTGCCAGTATTTTGTCAAGGATCTTTGCATGTATGTTCATTAGGGATATTGGTCTGTAGTTCTTTTTTTTGTTGTATCTTTTTCCAGTTTTGGTATAAGGTTAATGTTGGCCTTGTAGAATGAGTTTGGAAGCATTCTCTCCTCTTCAATTTTTTGGAAGAGTTTGAAAAAAATTAGTATTAGTTCTTCTTTAAATGTTTGGTAGAATTTGGTAGTAAAGCCATCTGGTCCTGGGGTTTTCTTTGTTGGGAGACTTTTCATTACTGCTTCAATCTCATTACTCATTATTGATCTGTCCAGGTTTTCTAGTTCTTCATGATTTTACCTTGGTAAGTTGTATGTGTCCAGGAAATTATCCATCTCTTCTAGGTTTTCCAGTTTGTTCACATATAGTTTTTCATAGTAGTCTCATGTGATCCTTTGCATTTCTGTGATATCAGTTGTAATGTTTCCTTTTTCATTTCTGATTTTATTTATTTGAGTCATCTCTCTTTTTTCTTCATTAGTCTAGCTAAATGTTTATCAATTTTGTTTATCTTTTCAAAAAACCAACTCTGTTTCATGGATCTTTTTTTATCATTTTAAAAATCTCTAATTCATTTATTTCCGTTCTGATCTTTGTTATCTCTCTCCTACTGATTTTGGGTTTGGTTTGTTCTTGTTTTTCTAGTTCTTTGAGGTGTAATGTTATTTATTTGAAGGCTTTTTTCTTTTTTGATGTAAGCATTTATTGCTATAAACTTCCCTCTTAAAACTGCTTTTGCTGTATCCCATAAGTTCTGGTATGTTGTGTTTTCATTTTCATTTGTCTCCAGGAATTTTTAAATTTCCTTTTTCATTTCTTCTTTGACCCATTCATTACAATTCAATATAATACCCATTCAATGCAATTATATACATATTGTTTAATACAGTTGCTTTTTAAATTGAGAGAACAAAGGAGAAGAAATATGCATTTGTACTGTCTTTACTGATGCTCTTTGTTTCTTCATATAGATTTAAATACCATCTGGAGTCACTTACTTTCAGCCTGAAGTACTTCCTTTAGTGTTTCCTGAAAAGTGAGCCTGCTAGACCATATCCTAGGTCATAAAACAAAACTTAGCAAATTTGATAGAATTGAAATTTTTTCTGACCATAATGGAGTTAAACAAGAAGTCAATTCCAGGAAGATAACAAAAAAACCAAAAACTCTCCAAGTTTTTAGAAATTCAGCAACAGATTTCTATACAATCCATGGTCAATGTAGAAATTTGAAGGTAAATTTGAAATTATTTTGAATGAATTAAAATGAAAGTGCAACATATCAAAATCTGTGGGATGTAGCTAAAGCAGTGCTATAAGGAAAATGCCTGTTCAGATCTTTTGCCCATTTATCTATATGGTTGTCTGCCCTATTCTTAGTTATTTGTAGGAATTCTATATATATTTTGGATGCAAGCAAGCCGTTTGTCAGTTATGTAATTTACAAATATGTTTCCCACCCTGTACCTTGCTTTTCATTCTCTTAATAGTCTCTTAACACACAGAATTTCTTGAACTTAATGTAGTACAATTTATCAACTTTTTCTTTTATAATTAGTGCCTTTTGGTTCTTTTAAAGAAACCATTGCTTTTTCCAGGGTCATAAAGATATTCTCTTTTGCTTTCTTGTAAGTTTTTTTGATTTACCATTCTCATTTAGAACACAATTCATCTGAAATTGATATTTATGTATGGTATGAGGTAAGAGATCAAGATTCATATATATTGTTTATATAAGAATATCCCATTTATTCAACACCATTTACTAAAAAGATATTCTTTTTCCCCATTTTACTTTACTATAACCTTTACAAATCGGATGGCCATATATACGTAAATGTGTTTCTGGCTCTTTTCTGTTCCATTAATCTATTTGTCTTTCTGTGTACAAATATCACACTGTTTTAATTACTAAAGATTTATAATACGTCTTGATATCTTATAGTGTAAGTCCTTCATCATTGTTCTTCTTCAAGATCATCTTGGCTTTCCTTGACCCTTTGCATTTCCATATAAACATTAGAGTCAATGTGTCAATTTCTCAATGCAATAAAACCAACCTATTGAGACTTTGATTGCTATTGCATTGAGTTTATAGATCAAATTGGAGAGAATTGAGATCTTTACCATATTCATTATTGTAATCCACAAACATGGTATATTCCCATATTTTAAAATAAAATGTTAATTTTTTAAAATTAATTTTTAAAAAATTTTCTCAATATTTTGTAGTTTTCAGTATAAAGCTCTCATTTTCCTATTAGATTTATTCCTAATTATTTGATTTTTATGCTATCATAAACAGTATCTTAAAAATTTCATTTCTTATTTATTTAATGCTGATATTTGGAAGTACACTTGATCTTTTTAAAGATAAACCTCTATCCAGCAACCTTGTTAAATTTGCTTATTAATTATAATCAATTTTCCATTGATTCTTTTGGATTTTCTTTGGGCACAATCATGTTGTTTACAAATAATGACAATTTTATTTCTTCCTTTCCTACCATATACTCTTTATTACTTTTTCCTGTGTTCCTACACTGGCTGGGAAACCAAGTTTAATGCTGAGTAGAAATGGTGATAACACTTTCTCATTCCAGATATTACGAGGAAATTTTTCAATAATTCATCATTAAGTATGATGTTTAATGATGAGTTTTTGTAGATACATTTTATAAGATCAAGATAATTCCTTTTATTACTAATTTGCTATGAGCATTTCCTCTAATAATGAATAAATATTATATTCTAAAAGTTTTCTTCTGCATCTATCAAGATGATCATAAGATTTCTTCCCTTTTTCCTATTTATATTGTGGATATATTTATTGATTTTAGAATGTTAACCTTTGCATTACCAAAATAAACTCCTCTTCTTTCTGGTGAATTATCCTTCATACATAGCTCTTGATTCATTTGCTTATGCTGTATTTAGAAATTTTGCATCTATGCTTATGAGAGAGCTTTTCTGTAGTTGCTCCTTTTAAAATATAATTCTTGTCAGGTTTTGGCAAAAAGGTCATTTTTGCTTCATAAGAAGAATTTGTATGTGTTCACTTTTTTCTATTTTCCCAAAGGGTTTGTGGAGAGTAGCTTTTTTCTTTTTTTCTTTTTTCCTCCTTAGATGTCTAAAAGCATTTACTTGTGCAGCCATCTGGGTCCTGGGGTTTTCTTGGGGAAGGTGCTTCTATTTCTATAATGGATAACTAGATTTCCTATTTCTTCTTGTGTTGCTGTCTTAGCCTATTCCTGTTGCTATAAAAAAATACCTTAGGCTGGGTAATTGATAAACAACAGAAATTTATTTCTCACAGTTCTGGAGGATTGGAAGTCCCATATCAAAGCATCAGCAGATTTGGTGTCTGGTGAAGGCTTGCTCTCTGCTTCCAAGATGGCATCTTGTTGCTGTGTCCTCACATGGTGGAAGGAGGAAGGACAAAAGAGGATGAACACTGTGTCCTCACATGGCACCTTTTATAAGGTCACTAATCTCATTCATGAGGGTTTCACCCTTATGACTTAATCACCTCCTAAAGGCCCCACCTTTTAATACTATCACATTGGTGATTAGATTTCAACATATGAATTTTGGGGAACACATTCAGACCATACATAGCATTTCGCCCCTGACTCCCGAAATTCATGTTCTCCTCACATTCAATCCATCTCAGTGGCCCCCAAAGATTTAATTCATTCCAGCACTAACTCAAAAGTCTAAAGTCCAGAACTCACCTATGTATCATTTAAATCAGATATAGTTGAGACTTAAGGCACATTTCATTCTGAGGTAAATTCTGCCTCCAGCTGTGAGCCTGTCAAATGAAACATTATGTGCTTCTAAAATACAATGGTAGGACAGGCATAGGATAGACATTCCCATTCCAAAAGGGAGAAATAGGCAAGAAGAAAGGGTTAACAAATCCCAAGTAAGTCCAAAGCCCAACAAAGAAAATAATGTTAACTCTTGAGACTTGAGAGTAATTTTCTTTGACTCTACGTTGTGCCTTTCAGACACACTGGAGTGCAGGTTGGGTCCCCAAGGCTCCAGGTGATACCACCCCCATGGCTTTGCTGGGTGCAACTCATGCTGAAGCTCTCACAGGTTTTGGTATCTTGTGCCTACAGGTCTCCCAAGCTGGCATTGCACGGTGGTGGCTCTACAGTTCTAGGGTCTCAGGAGTGACCCTGTTCTCATGGCTCCACTAGACATTGCCTTTCTGGAGAATCTCTGCAGTGGCCCCAACCCCATGGCTTCACTAGGCATTTCCCTAGTGGGGGCTATCTATGGTGGCCCCATTTCTATGGCAATTCTCTGCCTGGTTCTCAAAGTTTTCCAAAGCATCATTTGAAATTTAGGTGGAGGTACCTATGCCTCCACAGCTTTTGTACTCTGTGCAAAAACAAAAAACAAAACAAGACAAAACAAACAAACAAACAAAAAACAGAGTTGGCACTGGGTAGACACTGCAAAGGTTTACCACTTGTGTCTTTTGGAGGGGCAATCTGAGCTGCACCTGGGCTTGCTTGAGGCACAGCTGGGGTGGCCAAGGAGCACTGCACCAGAATGCTAGGAGAAGAGACTTAGGTAGTGCTGGAGAGTGAGCCACTAGGTCTCATAAATGCCCAGTGCCCCTCCTTTAAAGCCATTCTGTCCTCAATGCCCTGTCACTCTGGCCCTGTGATGGTAGTGGCAGCCTCATGCAAAGAATAATTATGACTTGTAATGATGAACATGCTAACAATACTGATTTGATTATCACATATTGTACACAAATACTGATTGTCAATTTTGTACCCCATAAATATGTATAATCAATTATGTTTCAATGAGAATAAAATTAAATTAAATTTTAAAAATTAAATAAAATTAAAATTTCATCAAAATGATAAAAAGAATCTCTGAAATGCCTTTGGGCTCACTCTTCCATTGTCTTGATGAAAAGCATCTGGCTTCCTTCTATCCATACTAATCTTTCTGTCAAATGTTGCTTGGCCACACACTTGGTATTCTCCTCCAAACACACCTTTTTGTTTTTACAACATGGCCAGGGTAAGAATTTTCCAAAAGTTCTGCTTCCTTTTTGATTATAAATATCATCTTTAATTAACTTCACTTTTCTTGCATTTTACTGTAAGTAGTCAAGAGAAGCCATGCAGCACCCTGACAACTTTGCTTAGAGTTTTATTCCTCCAAATATCCTAGTTCATCACTCTTAAGTGCTGCCTTCCACGAAGCACTAGGACACATATGATTCAGCCAAGTTCTTTGCCACTTTATACCAAGGATGGCCTTTCCTCCAGTTATCAATAGCTTGTTCTTCATTTCTCTCTAAGATCTATCAAAATGGTATTTACTGTTTATAGTTCTATGAACATTCTGTTCATGACCACTTAAAGAATCTCTAAAAAGACTGAGGTTCTCTCTACAGCTCTCCTCTTCTTCTGGGTCCTCACCAGAATTGCCTTTATCACTCCATTCATGGGAATATAAGCTTTATCTAGCTTTCATTTCCAATTCTTCCAACCTCTACTCATTACCTAGTTCCAAAGCTGTTTCTACACTTTTAGGTATTTGTTACAGCAGTAGTCTACTCTTAGTAACAATTTCTGTCTTAGTTTGTCCTTGCAGCTGTAACAAAATACCTTACAGTGGGTAATTTATAAACAACAGAAATTTATTTCTAGCATTTCTGAAGGCTTGGAAGTTCAAGATCAAGGCATCAGCAGATCTGGTGTCTGGTGAAGCCTTACTCTCTACTTCTAAGATGGCATCTTCTTGCTGTATCCTCACATGGTGGAAGGAGGAGGGACAAAAGGGCGGAAGGGCAAAAATGGATGAACACGGCCCCAGCTGCCAACCCCGGGGCCCCAAGGCAGTGGTGCCAAGTCCCAGTGCCCTCTGCATGGTATCCAGGCCATGCCAGGTGAGTCCTTGCCCCTGAGAGAGGCCCCAGCCACCGAACCCTGGTCCCTGAGGCAGGAACAGGCAGCTGAGTGTCAACAAAACTCCTTGATATTGCTACAGACACCAGGGTGCAACAAGTAGACTGTGATAGCCTCTGCCACAATGACTAAAAACCAACAGAGAGATACTAGAAATATGAAAAAAACCAAGAAAGTACCAAAGGAATACAATAACTCTCAAGTTCTAGGTCCTATAGAACAGGAAGTCCTTGAAATGACTGACAAGGAATTTTGAGCAACAATTCTAAGGAAGCTAAATGACATACAAGTAGGCTTAGTTTGACAACACAATGAAATGAGAAAAAGTATACAGGACCTGAAAGAGGAAATGTACAAAGAAATCAATGCCCTGATAAAGAATGTAGCTTGTGGAGCTGAAGTATTCATTCAATGAAATAAACACAACAGAGAGCTTAACCATAAGGCTAGAACAAGCAGAAGAGAGAATGTCTGATCTTGAAGATGGCTTGTTTGAAATAACACAGATGGACAACAAAAAAAAAAAAAAGAAAGAAAAACAAAAAGGAAAAAAGAATTTAAAAACTTGAAGAAAACCTAAGAGAGATAACAGACAACCTTAAGCACTTAAATATCTGAATCATGGGTATTCCAGAGGGGGAGGAAAAAGGAAATGTCATTGAAAACATATTCAATGAAATAATAGCAAAAAAATTCCCAGGTATAGGGAGAGATACAGATCTTCACATTCAGGAGGCTCAAAGATGCCAAAACATATTCAACCCAAAAAGTTCCTCTCCAAGACATGTTATAGTCAAATTGGCAACATTCAAAGACAAAGAAAGAATCTTAAAAGCTGCAAGAGAGAAGCATCAAGTCACCTATAAGGGAACCACTATCAGAGTAACATCAGACTTTTCATTGGAAACCCTAAATGCCAGAAGAGAATGGGATGATATTTCAAAACACTAAAAGACAAAAATTGCCAGCCAAGAATACTTTACCCAGCAAGGTTATCCTTCCAAAATGGAGGACAAATAGTATATTTCCCAAATAAGCAAAAACTGCAAGAGTTCATTACCACATGATCAGCCTTACAAGAAATTCTTGGGCCGGCCCCGTGGCGCACTCGGGAGAGTGCGGCGCTGGGAGCGCAGCGACACTCCCACCGCGGGTTCGGATCCTATGTAGGACTGGCCGGTGTGCTCACTGGCTGAGTGCGGTGCAGACGACACCAAGCCAAGGGTTGTGATTCCCTTACCGGTCACGAAAATAGACAAAAAAAGAAATTCTCAAGTGAGTACTGGGTCTAGTACCTGAAAACAATCATCAATACCATGAATACTCAAGAAAAAACAAAACTCACCAGTAAAATAAAGTGTTAACAATAAAGAGAGAGAGAAAAAGTTTATCTACTATTCCAAGAAACCAACAAACACAGAAGACAAACAGTAAATCAGAAAGAAAGGAAAAAATGATATTTAAAACATGCAAGCAAAAATCAATATAATCCAAGGAGTAAATTGATATCTTTCAATAATAACTCTTAATGTAAAAGGATTGAATTACTTACTCAAAAGACAGACTGAATGATTGGATTAAAAAGGAGGACCCAGGGCCGGCCCGGTGGCGCACTGCTACAGTGCGCCGCTTGGGAGCGTGGTGGTACTCCTGCCGAGGGTTCGGATCCCACGTACAGACCAGCCACTCACTGGCTGAGCGAGGTGCGGGTGCAACACCGAGGGTTGCGATCCCGTTGCCAGTCCCGGTCCGGTAAGGGCACGACACTGAGGGTTGCGATCTGTTGCCGGTCACGAAAAAAGACAAAAAAAAGGGAAAAAAAAAAAAGGAGGACCCAACAGTATGCTGCCTTCAAGAGATCTACCTCACCTGTAAAGACACACATAGACTAAGAGTGAAAGGATGGAAAAAGATACACCATGCAAACAGAAATGAAAAATGAGTTGGAGTAGTTATTCTTATATTAGATAAAATAGACTTTAAACCAAAAACCATAAAAAGAGATAAAGAAGACAACTATCTAAAAATAAAAGGATCTATCCAATAAGAAGACATAACAATCATAAACATATATGCACCCAACATTGGAGCAGCCAGATTTATAAAGCAAACACTATTACACATAAAGAAAGAGATAGACACCAATACTATAATAGTAGGGGATCTGAACACCCCCTCTCAACATTGTAAAGATCATCTAGGCAAAAAATCAACAGAAGAACACAAGATCTAAACAAGCCCTTTAGACCAATTGGCCTTGGCCGATATCTACAGAACATTTCATCCAACAACCTCAGAATATTTATTCTTCTCATCAGCACATGGAACATTCTCCAGGATATACCACATGCTAGGTCACAAATCAAGCCTCAAAAAATTCAAAAATATTGGAATGATTCCATGTATTTTTTTTTCAGACCACAATGGATTAAAACTAGAAATCAATAACAAATGAAACTCTGGAAACTATACAAATATATGGAAATTAAACAACATTGTACTTAATGACATATGGGTCCAGGAAGAAATTAAACAGGAAATCAAAAAGTTTATTGAAACTAATGAAAATAATGACACAACATACCAAAACCTGTGGGATACTGCAAAAGCAAGACTAAGGGGGAAATTTATCACATTAAATGCTTACTTCAGAAGAATGGAAAGATGGCAAGTAAGCAACCTAACACTTCACCTTAAAGAATTAGAAAAACAAGAACAATCCGAACCCAAAGTTAGTAGATGGAAAGAAATTATTAAGATCAGAGTGGAACTAAATGAAATAGAAACCCAAGAAACAATGCAACAGATCAATGAAACAAAAAGTTGGTTTTTTGTTTTGTTTTTTTTCCTTTTTGTCTTTTTTCATGTCCGGCAACGGATCGCAACCCTCAGTGTCGCACCCGTACCGGACCGGGACCGGCAACGGGATCGCAAACCTCGGTGCTGCGCCCGCACCTCGCTCAGCCAGTGAGCGGGAACCGGTCTGTATGTGGGATCCGAACCCTCGGCGGGAGCGCCGCCACGCTCCCAAGCAGCGCACTGTAGCAGTGCGCCACTGGGCCGGCCCAAAAGTTGGTTTTTTGAAAAGATAAAATTGACAAACCATTAGCAAGGCTAACTAAAAAAAAGAAGAGAGAAGACACAAATAACAAAAATTAGAAATGAAAAAGGTGGGCCGACCCCGTGGCTCACTCGGGAGAGTGCGGCGCTGGGAGCGCAGCGGCGCTGGGAGTGCCAAGGCCGCAGGTTTGGATCCTATATAGGGATGGCCAGTGTGCTCACTGGCTGAGCATGGTGCGGGTGACACCAAGCCACGGGTTATGATTCCCTTACCAATCACGAAAAAAAAAAAAAAGGAAAAAGGTGGTATTACAACCAATACCTCAGAAATACAAGGAATCATTAGAGACTACTATAAACAACTATATGCCAACAAATTTGAAAGTCTGGAGGAAATGGACATATTTTTGGACACACACAAACTACGAAGAGTGAGCCATGAAGACATAGAAAATCTGAACAGACTAATAATAATCAAAGAGATTGAAGCTGTTATCAGCAGTCTCCCAACAATGAAAAGCCCAGGACAGGATGGCTTCACTGCAGAATTCTACCAGACCTTTAAAAAAGAATTAATACCAATTCTCTACAAACTATTCCAAAAAATTGAAACAGAGGCCATTCTCCCAAACTCATTCTATGAGGCAAACATTACCCTGATACCAAAACCAGACAAAGATACAACAACAAAAGAACACTAGAGGCCAATATCTTTGATGAATATAGATACAGAAATCCTCAATAAAATACTAGTTAATAGCTAATAGAATATAACAACACATACATAAAATTATACACCATGATCAAGTGGGAGTCATCCCAGGGATGCAGGGTTGGTTCAACATATGCAAATTAATAAATGTGATACACCACATTAGTAAAATCAAAGACAAAAACCATATGATCATTTCAATAGATGCTGAAAAAGTATTTGACAAAATTCAACATTTGTTCATGATAAAGATTCTCTATAAATTGAGTATAGAAGGAAAGTATCTCAACACAATTAATGCCGTATATGAAAAACCCACTGCCAATATCATCCTGAATGGGGAAAAATTGAAAACTTTTCCCTTAAAAACAGAAACAAGACAAGGATGCCCACTTTCACTACACCTATTCAACATAGTGTTGGAAGTACTAGCCAGAGCAATCAGGGAAGAGAAGGAAATAAATGGCATCCAGATTGGAAAAGATGAAGTCAAACCATCCCTGTTTACAGATGATATGACCCTATATATAGAATAGCCTAATGACTCTACAAAAAACCTCTTAAAGTTAATAAATGATTTCAGCGGAGTTGCAGGAAACAAAATCAACATGCAAAAATAAGTAGCATTTCTATGCTCCAACAATGAACTCACAGAAAAAGAAATCAAGAAAGCTAGCCCATTTCCAATAGTCACCAAAAAATAAAATACCTAGGAATAAAGTTAATGAAGGATGTGGAAAATCTCTATGACGAGAAATACAAACCACTGTTGAGAGAAATTAAAGAGGACACAAAAAGTTGGAAAGATATCCCATGGTCTGGGGTTGGAAGAATTAACATTTTGAAAATATCCATACTACCCCAAATGATCTACAGATTCAATGCAATCTCCATCAAAATTCCCATGACATTTTTCTCAGAACCAGAGAAAACAATCCTAACATTCATATGGAAGAACAAAAGACCACGAACAGCCAAAGCAATCATAAGCAAAAAAAAAAAATAAAGTCAGAGGCATAACACTATCTGACTTTAAACCATACTACAAAGCTATAGTAACCAAAAGAGTATGGTACTGGCATAAAAACAGACACACAGACCAATGGAACAGAATAGAGAATCCGGAAATCAACCCATGCACTTACAGACATCTGATCTTTGACTAAGGCACCAAGACTACACACTGAGGAAGAGACTGCCTCATCAGTGAATGGTGCTGGGAAAATTGGACATTCATATGTAGGAGAATGAAACTAGACCCATATCTCTCACCATATACCAAAATCAACTCAAAATGGATTAAAGAATTAAATATACATCCTGAAACGATAAAATTCCTTAAAGAAAACAGGGGAAACACTTCAGAAGAGAAGTAGGATTGGGTACAGACTTTATAAATATGACCTCAAAAGCACAGGCGACCAAAGGAAAAATAAACAAATGGGATTATATCAAACTAAAAAGCTTCTGCACAGCAAAAGAAACAATTAACAGAGCAAAAAGACAACCAACAGAGTGGGAGAAAATATTTGCAAGATATACATCTGAAAAAGAATTAATAACCAGAATATATAAGGAATTCAAACAACTTAACAGCAAAAAAACAAGTGACCCAATTAAAAAATGGGTAAAGGAGCTGAATAGGCATTTCTCAAAGGAAGATATACGAATGGCCAACAGACATGAAATAATGCTCAACATCACTCAGCATTCAGGAAATGCAAATCAAAACCACCTTGAGATACCATCTCACTCCAGTTAGGATGGTTAATATTCAAAAGACTGAGAATGACAAATGCTGGTGAGGATGCGGAGAAAAAGGAACCCTCCTAAACTTTCGGTGGGAATGAAAAATCATGCAGCCTTTATGAAAAATGGTATGGAGGTTCCTCAAACGATTACAGACAGATTTACCATATGACCCAGCTACTGCACTGCTGGGTATATACCCAGAGGAATGGAAATCATCATGTCGAAGGGATACCTGCACTCCCATGTTTATTGCAGCGCTGTTTACAATAGGCAAGAGTTGGAACCAGCCCAAATGTCCATCATCGGATGAGTGCATAAGGAAAATGTGGTATATCTACACAATGGAATACTATTCTGCTGTTTAAAAAGTAATGAAATACTACCATTTGCAACAACATGGATGAACTTAGAGAAACTCATATTAAGTGAAATAAGACAGGCAGAGAAAGAGAAATACCACACGTTCTCACTTATTTGTGGGAGCTAATAAAAATAAATAAGTAAATATACAAACGAATGGGGGTTGGGGGGAAGAAGACACTACAATCACAATTCCTTGAACTTGTTAAAACAAGTGAACAGATATGATGTTGATTGGGGGAGTGGGGAGAGTGAGGGAGAAAAAGAAGAATTCATAAAGGGACCTGAAAATCAACTACATTGTATATTGATAAATTAAAATCAGAAAAAATAAAAGGGGTTGAACACTGGGTCCTTACATGGTGGAAGAGATGGAAGGGCCATGCAGCTCTCAGAATACTCTTTTATAAGGTCACTAATTCCATTCATGAGGGCTCTGCCCTCATGTGTTAATCACCTCTTAAAGGTCCCACCTGTTAATACCATCACATTGGTGGTTAAGTTTCAACGTAAGAATTTTGGGGGACACATTCAGACTACAGCAGTCGCTTCTGGTAAGCTGTGTTTCTTGAGAAATTTATCATTTCATACAAATTGTCAAGTTTATTGACCTAAACTTTTGTTCATTAAATTCTGATATATATATTTTTTTCCTTTTTGTCTTTTTTCGTGTCCGGCAACGGACCGCAACCCTCAGTGTCGCGCCCGTACCAGACCGGGACTGGCAACGGGATTGCAACCCTCGGCGCTACGCCCACCCCTCGCTCAGCCAGTGAGCGGGAACCGGTCTGTACGTGGGATCCGAACCCTTGGCGGGAGCGCCACCGCGCTCCCAAGCGGCGCACTGTAGCAGTGCGCCACCGGGCCGGCCCCTGATATTATTTTTTCATGTTTATAGAACCTATAGTGATACTTTTTCATTCCCATGTTGATAACTGGTGTTTGCTCTCTCTTTTTCCTTGATTCATCTTTCTAGAGGGATATACATTTTATTATACTCTGCAGAAAACCAACTCATGTCTTTATTTTTTTCTATCATATGTTAGATTTTTAATTAGTTCTTGTTCTTATCTTTATTATTTCCTTTCTTCTACTTTCTTTGGTATTTATTTGCAGTTGTTTTTCTACCTTCTTGAGATGGAAGCCTGGGTGATTGGTTTTCAGCTTATCTTCTTTACTAACATATGCATTTAAGGTTATAAATATCCTTTTAAGCATTGCTTGATTCAGGAAGTTTTGAAATGTTGAATGCTCATTATTCTTCAGTCAATATATTCTCTAATTTCTATTGTGATTTACTCTTTGACCCATTAGTTATTTAGAAATATGTAGTTGAGAATTTTCTAGTCATCTTTGTGTTATGGATTTTTGCCTTTTATTACGGTGAGAGAACATACTCTATAATATTTGAGCCCCTTGAAATTTGTTGAGTCTTGCTTTATGACCAATATGGTCAATTTTGGTCAATGTTACATTTGCATTTGAAAAGAATACATATTCTTTTGTTGGGTAGAGTGTTGTCTATCTATCATCTAGAATGAAGGGGAAGAGAGAAAAAGAGAAAGATAAGAGAGAGAAGTTTTCTAATTTTGCTATTTAGATCGTCTATCCCCTTATTAATTTTTTTTCCTTGTTCTATCAGCTATTAAAAGATGTGTTCAAACTTCCCGCTATGGTTGTCAATTTACTTTTCCTTTTAGTTCCATCAGTTTTTACTTTGTATCTTTCATGGGTGCATACAGCTTTAGAATTTGTTATATTTCCTTGTCAATTGATTCTTTTATCATCATGAAATTTACTTCTCTATCTCTTGTCATGCTTCGTCTGATATTAATACAGCTATATCAGCTTTTTTGTGGTTAGTGTTTGCAGGATATATCTTCCTCCATTCTTTCAACTTTACATTTAAGGTGTATCTTTTGTAAGCTGTATGTAGTTGGGTTTTATTGTTATTCAGTCTGACAGTTTTGATTGTTTGATATATTTATCCCGTTCACTTTTTCAAACAGCTTTATTGAGGTATAATTTACATATAACACAATTAACCCATTTAAAGTGTACAATTTGATGGCTTTTAGTATATTCACAGAGTTGTGCAAACATCACCACAATAATTTTAGAACACTTTCATCACCAGTCCATTCACTTTTAATGAAATTAGCAATATATTCACTAACTCCCACAATTTTTTCCTATTTGATACACCTGTCTTATGTTCCTTTCTCATTCCTTTTTTGCTTTCTAGATTAGTCTTTTGCTATCATTATTCAAATTTTTTCCTGTTATTATTTCCTTTTATTATTCTTTTTGTGGTTACTTTAGAGATTACACATGCATCCTTGACTTCTTGCAGCCTAATAAAAATTCTTTCTTTTCCACTTTCGCAATAATGTTATAATCCTAAAACTCGTTAATTCAATTTGCACCCCCATTTTGCATTATTGTATTCCTAAATTAAAGAAAAAGAAAAGAAAGAAATTAATTGACATACATACTTGCAAATTCCAGAGGTAGGACTAGCTTCAGGTGTGGCTGGATCCAGGAACTTAAATCCAACTTCAGTCTCTCTACATCTATCATCACTGCTTCCTTCAATTCTGAATTCATTTCAGATAAGCCATCCCACTGTTATGTTAAAATGACACTTGGAATCTCAAGGCTTACATCCTGCTTCTTAGTAACCACCATGGAAAAACAGTGCTTATATCACAATACTTTCAGCTAAAGTTTCAGGGTGATGCTTGCTGGTTCTCATGGGTTCATCTTCAGTCATATACCCCTCTCTTAACCAATCATCATGGCATTTTATTGGCCAGGTCTGTATAACATGCCAAACCCTGAAGTTAGGGATTGGGATCAACCCTACCCATAGTCTATGGTGTTGTCATGCATTTTAATTCTCTCTATATTTTTAAACCATACTAAACTTTACCATTATTGTTTTCTACAATCAAACTGATCTGTCTTTACCCACATATTTACCAGTCCACTGCTCTTTATTCCTTCCTGCATTTTTAGTGTCTATCTGGGATTGTTTTTCTTCTGCCTGAAGAACTCCCTTCAATGCAGGCTTGCTGATTATAAATTCATTCAGATATGCTTGACATGTGTTTTACCTTCATTTTAAAGGGTATTTTCACTGGTTATGAACTTCTACTTTTGTCATTTTTTTTTCACACTATAACAATGCCATTTCTTTGTGTTCCAGCTTCCATGTTTCTGTTGAGAAGTCAGGGTTTGTTTTTTTTAAAAAATGCAATATTTTATTTGCTAAATGCATAACTAAAATGGCATGATGTTTACACTTTTTAATGTACCACCACTTTGCAACTGACACTTTTTGCTCAAAATATATTAGTTATAAATGCAGTCAACATTTAATATCTATTTTTTTAAAAGGGTAATATAGTACATTGCTTTGGCATCTTGTGGCAACACACTTCCATTTATAGAAATTTGAATTTACAAGTTCATTTTTTTTCAAGTTCTTCAAAATGGAACTCTTAAAGTATATATTTCTCTATGCACTATTGTGTGTGTGTATTATTCAGTTTTTTTTAAAGACATCTTCTGACCTCAGACTTACCTTGTCCAAAAGCAACATTGTACACAATTTTGTTCTCAAATTTCTACATCATAACTCATCCAGTCACCCAGGATTGAAACTTTGAAATCATCTTGGAATCTTCCTTTTCTTTCATTCATTTATATTATATCAAAGAATAAAGGAAGGAAGCAGCAAAGTTGGATCAAGAAAGATGCTTATGTTTTAACTATTTATCTTGAAGTGTAAAGAATGGGACTACATAGTAAAGCAAACTTGAGGTAAAATGTGAATGTAAATTCATATTTCTAATAGTCTTTTTCATAAGTAGAACCTTTGGCTGACTTTCTTCAAATATGATTAGAGTGTCTCAGTCTTCACTGTGAAATACAGATGAAAAAGTGCTTATATTGAGGGAATGAGAAACGTGTGCTCTGCCATTTTGTTTGTTTGTTTGTTCTTGCATTATTAGTATTTACTTCAACCCAGGGATTCTTTGCAAAGATCCTCTGAAACAATTTTTTGCATTAAATTAGGGTTGGCTTAGCTAAAATTAGATATTATGCATAAATACATTTAACCTTTGTCTTAGTCCATTTGTGTGTCTATAACAAAATACCTGAGACTGGGTAATTTATAAAGAATGGAAATTTATTTCTCACAGCTCTGGAGGCTGGGAGTCCAAGATCAAGTCGCCAGTAGGTTCAGTGTCTGGTGAGGGCCTCGTCTCTGCTTCCAAGATGACACCTTGTTGCTGTATCCTCTGGAGGGGAGGAGCACTGTGTCCTTAGATGGCAGAAGGTGGAAGGGCAAGAGAAGTCTCCTTTCAATCTCGAGCCCTTTTATAAGGGTGCTAACCCTATTCATGACAGCAAAGCCTTCATGACTTACCTCTCTAAGGCCATACCTCTTAATACTGTTGCACTGGGGATTAAGTTTCAATGTGAATTTTGGAAGAGACACTATCATTCAAACCACAAGTCTCCACAGATAAATTGCAAAACTAAAAGCCAAGGAGTGTGGTAGAGTACTACTGTCAAGCCATTTGCCTTGTGGAACTCTCCCTAGTACTCAAGAATCCTACAGGTTTTGTGTGTGACCATCTGATATATGAAACCAATATGCACATTAAGCATTAGTGAAGTTGACTCTTAAAATTATCTTTGGATTAAAAGAATTATAGGTGGAAGTTCTACTATTTTCTTACACATCAAATGGAGCATACTGAACTTCCCCTGGGTGTGTACATCCCATTTTGAGGATCATTACTATCCACTCTGCTGTAATGATGACCTATATATAGTAGAGAAGAACCTCACCACAGATAGTCAGACAAAATGGCAGCCTGCTTTACTCTTTCTCCTTCCTTTCCTAACCCTAAAGGCCTCAATGCAGAGAAGAGTGAAGGGAGAGCAAGAGAGAAGAAAACTCCTTACTCTGCTCTAGACCCATGCTGGGTACTCTTCCCTGCCAAGAGAATAACACTTTGGATGAAATCAAAGATGGAAGCTTAGAAATCAGCATGACTAAATCTTAATTATTAAATTGACTGTGTTACTCATTGAAGGGGACTAGAAACTTGTAGGAATGGACTTACAAGTCACTGAGACAAGCACAAATGGGAAAGGGAAGTTACAGCAGAATGGTAACCACATTAAAAGACAAAATCATAGAGAAATGTCATATTTTGAGACTTCAGAGGCAAGCACAAAGAAGAGAGAGTGAAGAAACCACAGAGAAAACTGGCTCAGGCTAAGGGAGGGAGGCATGGAAATGGTGTCACAGTGGGGTGTAACACAGATATTCCAGATGGACTGAGTGGAGAGGCTTGCCAAGGGCCATGGCACAGATGACTAGTGGGAGTCATCTAACATCCTGAGCACAAACTTCAAAGTCAGGTACATATTGGTTGGGATATTAGCTCTGCCACTTTAAGCATATTGCTAAACTTTCTTAATCCTCAGTTTTCTTAACTAAAAATTGGAATGATAATAGTACTTGTTTTATAGGGCTGCTGTTAGGGGTAAGTAAGGGTAAACTGGCATATAGTGAGTGCTCCAATAAAGGGTAGTGTCATCATTGTCATGACAATCATCCTGCTCATTATCAGATGGCAGAAGTTGCTTCTCTTTCTGCTAAAAGTGAAACATCTGATAAACTCTTTACTTGCTCTGTTGAAAATTTTACATCTTACAAGAAGGTGTTGCGAGGCCTTGGGTGGGGGACATGGGGTATACGGGAAACCTCTCTACCTCCCTCTCAATTTTGCTGCAAACTTAAAGATTCCACCAAAATATTACTAGAAATAATAAATGAAATCAGTAGATTACAAAATGAACACACAAAAATCAATAGCCTTCCTATATGATATAACAAAATATCTAAAGAAGAAATCAAGAAACTAATCCCATCCACAATACCTACCAAAAAATAAATGCTTAGGAGTAAATTTAACCAAGGAGGTGAATGTCCTCAACAATGAGAACAATAAAACATTACTGACAGAAATTGAAGAAGACACAAATAAATGGAAAGACATGCCCTGTTCATGGGTTTGAAGAATTAATATCATCAAAATGCCCATTTTACCCAAAGCAATTTACAAATTCAGTGCAATCCCTATCCAAACATCAATGACAATCTTCACAGAAATAGAAAAAATGACCTTAAAATTTGTATGGAACCACAAAAGACCCTGTATAGCTAAAACAATCTTCTAAACAAAACAAAGTTGGAGGCATCACACTACCTTACTTCAAAATATGCTATAAAGCTATAGCAACCAAAACAACATGGTACTGATGCAAAAACAGAAAAATTGACCAATGGAACAGCATAGAGAGCCCAGAAATATGTCCACACATTTACAGCCAGCTGATTTTCTACGAAGTTGCCTAAAGTATATACTGGGGAAAGGACAGCCTCTTCAATACATGGTGCTGGGAAAACTGGACATCCATATGCAGAAGATTGAAACTAGACCCCTATCTCTCACAACACACAAAAATCAACTCAAAATGGATTAAAGACCTAAATTTAAGACCTGACACCATGAAACTACTGGAAGAAAACATAGAGGAAATGCTACATGAAATAGGAGCGGGCAGTACTTTCTTTGAACAAGACTACAAAGGCATAGGCAACTAAAGCAAAAATAGACAAATGGGACTACATCAAACTGAAAAGCTTCTTCACAGCAAAGGACATTATCAACAAAGTGAAGAAACAACCTACAGAATGGGAGAGAGTGTTTGCAAACTATACATCAGACAAGGGGCTACTATCCAGAGTATATAAGGAACTCAAACAACTCAACAGCAAAAAACCAAACAATCCAATTAAAAAATGGGCAAAGGAACTGAACAGACATTTTTCAAAAGAAGACATACAAATAGCCATCAGGCATATGAAAAAATGCTCAGCATCGCTAGTCATCAGGGAAATGCAAATTAAAGCCACAATGAGATATCATCTACTCCAGTCAGAATGGCTATTATCAATAAGATGGAAAATAACAAATTCTGGCTAGGATGTGGAGAAAAGGGAACTGTCTTTCACTGTTGGTGGGAATGTAAATTGGTACAGCCATTGTGAAAAACAGTATGGAAGTTCCTCAGAGAACGAAAAATTGAACTATTTGCTGTATGACCCAGAAATCCCACTACTGGGTATATACAACGAAAACGAAATCAATATTTCAAAGTGACACCTGCACTCCCATGTTTGTTGCAACACTATTCACAATAGCCAAGAGATGGAATCAACCTAAATGCCCATTAACAGGCGAATGGACTAAAAAAAAACCCCAAAACCTGTGGTATATATACAGAATGGAATACTACTCAGCTATAAAAAATATAATCCTGTCATTTTCTGCAACATGGATAAAAGTGGAGAACGTCATGTTAAGTGGAGTAAGTCAGGCACAAAAAGACAAACACTGCATGATGTCATTCGTACGTGGAATCTAAAAAAAAAAAACTGGTTCTCCTAGAAGTAAAGAGTAGAATAATGGTTACCAGAGGCCAGGAGGTGAGTGAGGGTGGGGGTGGGGGAGGGGACATGGTGGATTAACTTGTACAAAGCTATGCTATCTACTCTAAGTGAATCAATGTACAGCATATACACGGATTGAAACAACACATTGTACCCTACAAATCTGTAAGATTAAAAGTTAAAAGAAATTTTTTTTAAAAGATGATATTGACTGCCTTTTGTGGAACTTCTATATCATAATGGGTACTGTGCTAAACACATTTCTCACATAATTGCCACACTAACCCCACAATGTTGATAATGTTCATATTTTACAGATCAGAAACATCATCACCAAGGTTTAGAGATGTTAACCAACTTGCTCAAGGTCACACCACTTGTTAGGGGCACAGCACTGCTATTTCCCCATACCATAATTCCTCTCACTGAGTACGGACCTCATTCTGAAGAACCTGTTACTAATATGGAAGTGTTGACAGCACTGAAAGAGACTGTGTTTGAGAAATGCTCAGTATCACTAAGCATCAGGGAAATGCAAATAAACCACAGTGAGATACCATCTCACCCCAGTTAGACTGGCTATTATCAAAAAGACAGAGAATAACAAATGCTGGTGACAATGCAGAGAAAGGGTTACCCTCCTACACTGTTGATGGGACTGTGAATTAGTGCAGCCATTATGGAAAACAGTATAGAGGTTCCCCAAACAAGTACAGATAGAACTGCCGTATCACCCAGCAATCCCACTGCTGGGTATATACCCAGAGGAATGGAAATAATTATGTTGAAGGGATACCTGCACTCCCATGTTCATTGCAGCTCTGTTTACAATAGCCAAGAGCTGGAGCCAACCTAAATATCCATCGTTGGACGACTGGATAAGGAAAATATGGTATATATACACCGTGGAATACTACTCTGCCATAAAAAGAATAAAATTCTGCCATCCACAGCAACATGGATGAACTTAGAGGAAATAATGTTAAGTGGAATAAGCCAGGCAAAGAAAGAGAAATACTGCCTGTCCTTACTCATAAGTGGGAGCTAAAAGAATACAAAAATAAATAAGTAAAGTACAACAATCACAATAATTCATTGAACTTTCAAAAGGAGAGACTAGAAATGAGGCCACCAGAGGTTGGAAGTGGGGGGGGGGTAGCGAGAAATTGGTAAAGGGCCACAAAAAATGATTACATTGTGTGATGTTGAATATACTAATTATCCTGATTTGAGCATCACATATTGCACACAGGTATTGATATTCAAAGCTGTACCCTACAGATATGTATAATCACTTATGTTTCAACAACAACAACAAAAAGAAAGTGACTGTGCTGACAGTAAGTTGGAATTGTAAGGAAAAGAACTAAAGACGTGATCATAAATGTATCCTTGATTTTATGTAAGTAGATGTCAAAATATTTAGAGCTGGGGTGGAGAAGTCAGTTTTAAGACTTATTTTGCTTTTTTGAAGGTAATCTGTCCTTTCTCCTCTGGATGCTTTTAAGAGTTTGTCTTTGATCTTCATCAATTTTACTATGACATGACTATATGTGTTTGTGTGTGTGTGTGCATGTGTGTGCGTGCATGTGTGTGCACGTGTGTGTGTGTGTGTTTGTATCCTGTATGTGGTTCACAGAATTTCTTGTACATCTTTACTCAGTTTAGGAAAATGCTCATTCATAATCTCTTCAAATAGCACTTCTGCCACATTTGTTCTCTATCTTCTCCTTCTGGGATTTAAATTACATATATATTAGACATTTTCAATATGTCCCACATGTCTGTTTGTTCTTTTCTCTATTTTTTTTCTTTTTTTCCTCTCTGTGCTTCAGTTTGGATGCTATGTTTTTGACTGTCTTCCAATTCACTGGTCCTGTCTTCTACAAAGTCTATTTTGTTGTCGAATGCTTACATTTAGTTCTTAATTTTATTATTTTTGTTTGTTTGTTTGTTTGTTTTCCTTTTTGTCTTTTCTCGTGTCTGGCAACAGATCGCAACCCTCAGTGTCGTGCCCGTACCGGACCGGGACCGGCAACGGGACCACAACCCTCAGTGCTGCACCCACACCTCGCTCAGCCAGTGAGCGGGAACCGGTCTGTATGTGGGATCCGAACCCTCGGTGGGAGCGCCACCGCATTCCCAAGCGGCGCACTGTAGCAGTGCGCCACCGGGCCGGCCCCTAGTTCTTAATTTTAGATATTAGTTTTCAGTTCTAGAATTTCCATTTGATTATTTTTTTATAGATTTGAATTCTTTGGTGAAATTTTCCAACTTATCTATTTTCTCATACACATTAATCATAATTATTTTAAAGTCCTTGGTTAATGGGCACAAAGAATGATTGCATATTGTAATGATGAAGAAGCTAACTATACTCATCTAACCACCACACATCGTACACAATTATTGAAAACCAACATTGTACCCTACATGTATGTATAATAAAACAACAACAACAACAACAACGAAGCCCCTGTCTGCCCTCAAATTTATGGACCCCCTGTGGGTCTGTTTCTGCAGTCTGTTTTTTTTCTGTGGCACACTTGTTAATTTTTAATTAAATGCTGGACATTGTATATAAAAATTGTAAGGACCCTGACTCCTTAAGATGTTCTTTTTCTTTAAAATGTTCTTTCTTTTCTCAGAACTTTTCTCTGCTAACAGATAAAAGGGGTGATTAATCATCTTAATCCAGTCAGAGGCTGAGCTGATTAAAATCGGTTGGGTTGTACTTTGAGAATGTTTGGGCTGGTTTTGATTCTCCCTTGTTTTGCAGAGCAGAGCCCTCCAGGGCCAGCAACATTTACCAGGGCTCTCCCCCTTGAGAGCCCTTAATGCTTCTCTTTGCCTCCTCAGCACCAGGAGACTCTAGAAAACTCTGCCTTAAGTTTCTGAGGTTTTTCTCTTAGACTTTTAGCTTCCTACCCCATGTAGCATCTTCTTCACCGGTCTTCACACTTTCATTCTTCATACCTCCACCCAACTTATTCCCCTCTCTGCTTCCAGATTGACTAGGAAATAAAACATTTATCTCATCATGCTACTCTTCTGCTTAAAATCAATCAAATGCTTTCTATAACCTTCAGGATAAAGTCCAATCACCTTAGCACAGTTTACAAGGTCCTGCATGATTACGAGCCAGGTTACTTTTTCTACCTCCAGCAAAGTACTCCCCTGCTTTCATCTTATGGTCAAGCTGTACCACATTATTCACATTCCCTAAAGTCATCCAGCTCTCTTTTCTTTCCTGGTCTTTGACCATGCTGGTACCTCTGCTGTGAATCATTTCCTCTGTTCTCTTCTGCAGGCCTACTAATCTTCTAAAATTCAGTTCATATGTCACTTCCCGGGAGATTTCTATGTACTGCCTTCCCTCCCTCCACTTGTCCCACTTAATTAATGAGATTAAGGTTAGGTTTCTCGCCTCTGAACTTTCACAGAATTCAATGCTTTACCTTTATCACAATGCTTTTCACATTGCAATATAAATGTCTTCTCAACTATATTATTAGATTATAAACTCTATGAGGATAGGAACCATGCTCATCATAATTAATACCATACCCTCAAGTGCCTAATTCATATGATACTCACTTAACATTTTCTGACTGAATGAATGAGTGAATGAAAACAAGGCAAGGACATATGAGCAAGGACAAATACATAGTGAGTGGCATAGCTAATTATGAATAGTGACAAGAAGGAGCTCTAAATGATCTGAGACTTGCAATAAATGCTGAAAACCATAAAATATTTTTAAGGGAATTTATATTCAGAGCAGCAGGAGGAAGAAGATTTATACCTTGTGCTTAAGGCTGATGATACAATTTGATGGATGACATAGAGAAGGAATAACTCTTCGGCTCTTATTGTGTTTCTTTCTTCTTGAGGGGAAAAGAGATGTCCTGTGGGAGTGGAAGTAGGCAAAGGCCTTGGAGGAATAAACACGGACATTAAAGCCACACAGCATTGTGGGCCGACCCTGTGGTGCACTCAGGAGAGTGCGGCGCTGGGAGTACAGTGACGCCACTGCCGCGGGTTCGGATCCTATATAGGGATGGCCGGTGTGCTCACTGGCTGAGTGTGGTGCGGGCGACACCAGGCCAAGGGTTGCGATCCCCTTACTGGTCAAAAAAAAAAAAAAAAAAAAAAAAAACCACCAAAAAAACCCCACACAGCATTGTGATGAATCCTGGCTCTGACACTTACTACTGTGTGACTTTGGTTAAATCATACAAATAATTCCCTGAGTTTCAGTTTTTTCCATTTGTGTAAAATGAGGATATACCTAACATGCAAGGTAAGGATTTGAAAATGAATACTAGGTGGTTGATATTTAATATACTATAGAGTATTTTTCCCTCAAGAGAAGAAGGTAGGTTCATTAAAAAAATTACTTGATGTTGATAAAAGGTAAGATTCTAGCAAGTATTATTTAAAATGTTTTTGAGCACTGGATAAAGAAGGGACCAACTGGAATTATATGTTTATCTATATAGATAGCTATATAGATATTGATATATATGTATATCAAACTAACTTCACTTCTTTCTTTGACAGGATAATTTTGGCAGGTTGGATTGGATTAACAAACTGATTGATCATAAAATGAGGACATCGTGCCTCTGGACTCCAGCCAGGAATTTGAGAAGAGCTGTTTGACAAGTGGAGAAACATGGGCTGACTGTTTCTTTAAACTGTGTTCAAACATACATAACATAAAATTTACCATTTTAACACGGACAATTCAGTGACATTAAGTACAGTCATGATGTTGTGAAACCTTCACCACTATTCATTTCCAGAATTTTTCCATCATCCCAAACAGAAGTTCTGTACCCATTAAACAATAACTCATTATTTCCTTCGCCCCCAGCCCCTGGTAATCTCTATTTTACTTTCTATCTCTATGAATTTGACTAATCTAGATATGTCATATATGTGGAATTATACAATATGTGTCCTTTTAGGACTGGCTTATTTCATTTAGCATAATGTTTTCAAGGTTCGTCCATATTGCAGCATGTGTCAGAATTTCATTCCTTTTTTAAGGGTAAATAATATTCCATTGTATGCATATACCACATTTTGCTTATCCATTCATCTGTTGAGGGACATTTGGGGCTTTTTCCACTTTTGGCTATGGTGAATAACAGTGCTATGAATGGGCTGCCTGTTTAACCAATTTGATGAACTGACAACTGGTTGAATGATTATGCTTAAGAGTGTTAAGTAAAATGATGGCACCCTTGAAGGAAGTTTCTAGTTGTTTGCCACAGGGATCTTTCTGCAGCCCTCTCCTGTTTATCAGTCTTCTCAAGAAGATATAGAAAGTATGATAGGCTTATGTGTATATTGTAGTTGACACAAACATGGAGAAATGATAACCATGCAGCACATAAGAATGTTTTGGTCAATGACAGACTGCATATACAACAGTTGCCAGAGCAATAGGCTGTACCATACAGCCTAGGTGTGTAGTAGGCTATACCATTTAGGTTTGTATAAGTATATTCTATGATGTTCTTTTTTTTTTTTTTCTTTTTTGTCTTTTTTACTGACCGGCAACGGGATCGCAACCCTCGGTGTTGCGCCCGCACTGCACTCAACCAGTGAGCGGGAACCGGTCTCCACATGGGATCCGAACCCTCGGCGGGAGCGCCGCCACACTCCCAAGCGGTGCACTCTCCAGTGCGCCACCGGGCCGGCCCCTATGATGTTCTTATAACAACAAAATTGCCTAATGGCATATTTCTTGGAACAAATCCCCTTTGTTGAGTGACACATAGACTGTATTAGATAGCAAGATTAGAATTCAAAGAGATTGACAAGTTAGACAGACTGACTGAATGAAGAAAGCTGACATTTCACAGGGGCAAAATATAAGGTTGTATACTTGAGGTCAAAAAAACCCAACTGCATGAGTACAAGTTGGAGATGCTGTCACTTTAAAAGAGTAAGCTGAATGTGTACCAATAATATTAGTTGTCTCTCCAAACATTCAATTGATGTTAGGCTACATTAGTGAAAATGCAATATCTAAAAAAAGAGATGATAGTCTTACTTTACTCTGTTCTGTGTCTGAGGTATTGGTATTCATTTCTTTTCTTTTCTTTTTGTTTTTAAAAAGATGGCCGGTAAAGGGATCTTAACACTTGATTTGGTGTTGTCAGCACCATGCTCTCCCAAATGAGCCATGGGCTGGCCCTGGTGTTCATTTCTAAGTGACACTTTCAAGAATGCAGAATAGTGTAATGTGAGCTTTACTGTCACACTGCCCTATTTCAGATTCCAGTTTCATTATTTCTAAGAGTGACTTAACCTCTCTATGTCTTGGTTTCCTCAAGTATAAAATAGAGATAATAATAGGGTTATTGTGAAGATTAAATTAAGTAACACATAGTAAGTAATCCATAAATATTAATTTTTAAAAAGATGTAGACAAAGTGGAATATATTCAAAGAAGATTAACCACTCATTAATTCATTCCACAAATATTTATTAAGCACTTCCACTGTCACAGGAGGAACACTTGAAGAAACTAGGGATACTCAGCCTAGAGATGACATAAAGTGAAGGATATAAGAGGTCTCTTCATATATTTGTGGAAGAGGCATTAGACTTTTTCTGAATGGCTTCATGGAATAGAACTAGAACTAATGGGTGGAAGTTAAAGATTTTGGATCAATGTTAGAGAAATGAAGTTGGCATCATTAACTGTTATTGTAGATGTCTAAACAGACACTAGATTGAGATTTGGTGAGGATTCTAGCACCAGATGGGTGATTTCAGTAGATGACCTTTGAGGCTCCTTAATTCTTCCAGACCTGAAGAGTCCATGATGATATGAAAATGCTTTTGCTCTTTCTGAAAATTTCAGGTTTTACAACCTGAGAGATTGTATAAGGTTTATAAACTTCCTACCTGCTTCCAATTTCTTCATCAAACTGAGTTCGGACCTAAACAGAATGAACTGAAGTCAAATGCAGGTTGACCTGGGAAACTTTGTTTCTATCTCAGCTATCTAGTTTACAAATGACTCTTTTGTAAAGTAACCACATCATGCAGAGACTTCAACTCTAATCCAACTTCTCTATATAATTACCGAGGCTGAGGGAAGCATGATGAATTATTAAAGAAAAATTTTAAATATTTTTATGTGCTTCTTAAAACAAGTGTCATTTTGTGGAAAAAAAGTAAAATCAAAATTTCAATCTTAGATTCAGGGGTGGCACCTGGGAGCAAAATGTAAAGTTTGAAAGAGTTTTTGGAAGAGCTCAGAATGAATAATAAAGCTTTCTATTTTTATAGATTTTTATAGAGTAGAGCTTAGGAATTCATAAACTCTAACTACTGTAATGAGAAAACTTGAGTCAAGGAAGTTTGACTTAGTAAATGACCCAAACATCCTCTTTTTTGTCATTTGAAATAAAATGTGAAACATCAATAGGTACAGAAAAAGCATTTGACAAAATTTAACATCCTTTCATGATGAAAATGCTCAACAAATTATAGAAAGAATGTGTCTCAACACAATAAAGGCTATACAGGACAAACCCATAGCTAACATCACATTCAATGGCACAAGACTAAAATCTTTTCCTCTAAGATAGGACCAAGACAAGGATGTTCCATTTCACCACTCTATTCTCTATAGTACTAGAAGTCCTAGCCAGAGGAATTATGCCAGAAAAAAGGTATCCAAACTGAAAAGGAAGATGTTAAGTTGTCTCTTTGCAGATGTCAGGGTCATATACGTAGAAAACCCTAAAAACATCACCAAAAAACTGTTAGAATTAATTAATTAATTCAGGAAAGTTGCAAGATACAAAATCAACCTATAAAAATTAGTAGCATTTCTACACACTAACAAGGAACTATCTGAAAAAGAAATCAAGAAAACAACCCCATTTATAATAGCTACAAAAAACACTTAGGAATAGATTTAATCAAGGAGGTGGAAGACCTATACTCCAAAAACTGTAAAACATTGATGAAAGAAATTGAAGAAGATAGAAATAAGTGGAAAGATACCCTGTGTTAATGGAGTGGAAAAATTAATATTTTTAAAATGTCCATATTGCCCAAAGCAATCTACAGATTCAATGCAATCCCTGTCAAAATAACAATGATGTTCTTCCCAGAAACAGAAAAAACAATTTTAAAATTTGTATAAAATCACAAAAGACCTCGAATAGGCACAGCAATTTTGAGCAAAAAGGACAAAGCTGGAAGCATCACACTACCTGACTTCAAATATACTACAAAGCTATAGTAATCAAGACAGTATGGTACTGGCATAAAAACGGACCCATAGACCAGCAGAACAGAATAGAGCCCAGAAATAAACCCACACATTTCAGGTCAATTGATTTTTGACAAAGATGTCAAGAACACACAATAGGAAAAGGGTGGTATCTTCAAAAAATTGTGTTGGGAAAACTGGATATCCACATGCAGAAGAATGAAATTAGATCCCATATCTCACCATATACAAAAATCAACTCAAAATGGATTAGAGACTTAAACATAAAATCTGAAACTGTAAAACTTGTAGAAAAAAACATAGGAGAAAAGCCCCATGATATTTGTATTGGTCCATTTCTGTTGCTTATAACAAAATACCTAGAACTGGGTATTTTATAAAGAAAACAAAATTTATTGCTTACAGTTTTGGAGGTTGGGAAGTCCAAAGTCCAGAGTCCAGGAAACACATCTGGTGAAGGTCTTCTTTGGTGGTGGCTTTACAACAATGCAGGGGTCTCACATGGCAGAAAATGGCAGAGCAGAGAGACAGAGAGAGACTCTCACATGCTCTCCTTTTAAAGCCCTCACAACCACACCCAAGACCACCATTATTAATCCATTCATTAGGCATGGCCCTCAGAATCTAATCACCTCTTCAAGGCCCCACCTTGTAATTGTACCGTAATAGGATTTCCACCCTCTTAACACTTTCACAGTAGGGAGCAAGCCTCCAACACATTAAACTTTGGGGGGACACAATTCAATCCATAATAACATTGGTCTAGGCAATGATCTTGTGGATATGTCCTCAAAAGCACAGGCAACAAAATCAAAAATAAACAAATGGGATTGCATCCAACTAAATATCTTCTGCACAGCAAAGGAAACAAACAACAGAGTGAAGAGGCAACATACAGAATGGAGAAAATATTTGAAAATCATACAACTAATAAGGGATCAATATCCAAATTATATAAAGAACATAAACACCTCAACAGCAAGAAAACAAATAAACCAATCAAAAAATGGGCAAAGCATTTAGACATTTCTTGAAAGGTCAATAGATTTATAAACAAATGACCAACAGGTTTATGGAAAAATTCTCAAAATCACTATTTATCAGGGAAATGCAAAATGAAAGTCATAATGAGCTATCACCTCACACCTGTTAGAATGCTATTATCAAAAAGATAAAAAATAAAAAGTGTTGGTGAGCATGTGGAGAAAAGGGAACCCTTGTGCACTGTTGGTGCAAATGTAAATTAGTACAGCCATTATGGAAAATAGTATGGAGGTTTCTCAAAAAACTAAAAATAGAACTACCACATGATCCAGCAATCCACTTTTGGGTAAATATCCAAAGGAAATGAAGTTAGTATGGCTTTTTTTTTTTTTTTTTTTTTTTTAAAGATGACCGATAAGGGGATCTTAACCCTTGACTTGGTGTTGTCAGCACCACGCTCAGCCAGTGAGCGAACCGGCCATCTGTATATGGGATCCGAACCCGGGGCCTTGGTGTTATCAGCACTGCACTCTCCCGAGTGAGCCACGGGCCGGCCCGAAGTTAATATGTTGAAGAGATATCTGCACTCCCGTGTTCACTGCAGCATTATTCACAATAGCCAAGATACGGAATTAACCTGTGTTCATCAACAGATAAATGGATAAATAAAATGTGATATATATACACAATGTAATATTATTCAGCCTTAAAAAGAAGGAAATTCTGTCATTTGCAACAACACGAATGAACCTGGATGACAAAGTGAAATAACCAGGCACAGAAAGACAAA
>NW_007726570.1:47295-65927 GCF_000696425.1 Galeopterus variegatus | reverse complement strand
GCGGGAGCGCCGCCACACTCCCAAGCGGTGCACTCTCCAGTGCGCCACCGGGCCGGCCCCTATGATGTTCTTATAACAACAAAATTGCCTAATGGCATATTTCTTGGAACAAATCCCCTTTGTTGAGTGACACATAGACTGTATTAGATAGCAAGATTAGAATTCAAAGAGATTGACAAGTTAGACAGACTGACTGAATGAAGAAAGCTGACATTTCACAGGGGCAAAATATAAGGTTGTATACTTGAGGTCAAAAAAACCCAACTGCATGAGTACAAGTTGGAGATGCTGTCACTTTAAAAGAGTAAGCTGAATGTGTACCAATAATATTAGTTGTCTCTCCAAACATTCAATTGATGTTAGGCTACATTAGTGAAAATGCAATATCTAAAAAAAGAGATGATAGTCTTACTTTACTCTGTTCTGTGTCTGAGGTATTGGTATTCATTTCTTTTCTTTTCTTTTTGTTTTTAAAAAGATGGCCGGTAAAGGGATCTTAACACTTGATTTGGTGTTGTCAGCACCATGCTCTCCCAAATGAGCCATGGGCTGGCCCTGGTGTTCATTTCTAAGTGACACTTTCAAGAATGCAGAATAGTGTAATGTGAGCTTTACTGTCACACTGCCCTATTTCAGATTCCAGTTTCATTATTTCTAAGAGTGACTTAACCTCTCTATGTCTTGGTTTCCTCAAGTATAAAATAGAGATAATAATAGGGTTATTGTGAAGATTAAATTAAGTAACACATAGTAAGTAATCCATAAATATTAATTTTTAAAAAGATGTAGACAAAGTGGAATATATTCAAAGAAGATTAACCACTCATTAATTCATTCCACAAATATTTATTAAGCACTTCCACTGTCACAGGAGGAACACTTGAAGAAACTAGGGATACTCAGCCTAGAGATGACATAAAGTGAAGGATATAAGAGGTCTCTTCATATATTTGTGGAAGAGGCATTAGACTTTTTCTGAATGGCTTCATGGAATAGAACTAGAACTAATGGGTGGAAGTTAAAGATTTTGGATCAATGTTAGAGAAATGAAGTTGGCATCATTAACTGTTATTGTAGATGTCTAAACAGACACTAGATTGAGATTTGGTGAGGATTCTAGCACCAGATGGGTGATTTCAGTAGATGACCTTTGAGGCTCCTTAATTCTTCCAGACCTGAAGAGTCCATGATGATATGAAAATGCTTTTGCTCTTTCTGAAAATTTCAGGTTTTACAACCTGAGAGATTGTATAAGGTTTATAAACTTCCTACCTGCTTCCAATTTCTTCATCAAACTGAGTTCGGACCTAAACAGAATGAACTGAAGTCAAATGCAGGTTGACCTGGGAAACTTTGTTTCTATCTCAGCTATCTAGTTTACAAATGACTCTTTTGTAAAGTAACCACATCATGCAGAGACTTCAACTCTAATCCAACTTCTCTATATAATTACCGAGGCTGAGGGAAGCATGATGAATTATTAAAGAAAAATTTTAAATATTTTTATGTGCTTCTTAAAACAAGTGTCATTTTGTGGAAAAAAAGTAAAATCAAAATTTCAATCTTAGATTCAGGGGTGGCACCTGGGAGCAAAATGTAAAGTTTGAAAGAGTTTTTGGAAGAGCTCAGAATGAATAATAAAGCTTTCTATTTTTATAGATTTTTATAGAGTAGAGCTTAGGAATTCATAAACTCTAACTACTGTAATGAGAAAACTTGAGTCAAGGAAGTTTGACTTAGTAAATGACCCAAACATCCTCTTTTTTGTCATTTGAAATAAAATGTGAAACATCAATAGGTACAGAAAAAGCATTTGACAAAATTTAACATCCTTTCATGATGAAAATGCTCAACAAATTATAGAAAGAATGTGTCTCAACACAATAAAGGCTATACAGGACAAACCCATAGCTAACATCACATTCAATGGCACAAGACTAAAATCTTTTCCTCTAAGATAGGACCAAGACAAGGATGTTCCATTTCACCACTCTATTCTCTATAGTACTAGAAGTCCTAGCCAGAGGAATTATGCCAGAAAAAAGGTATCCAAACTGAAAAGGAAGATGTTAAGTTGTCTCTTTGCAGATGTCAGGGTCATATACGTAGAAAACCCTAAAAACATCACCAAAAAACTGTTAGAATTAATTAATTAATTCAGGAAAGTTGCAAGATACAAAATCAACCTATAAAAATTAGTAGCATTTCTACACACTAACAAGGAACTATCTGAAAAAGAAATCAAGAAAACAACCCCATTTATAATAGCTACAAAAAACACTTAGGAATAGATTTAATCAAGGAGGTGGAAGACCTATACTCCAAAAACTGTAAAACATTGATGAAAGAAATTGAAGAAGATAGAAATAAGTGGAAAGATACCCTGTGTTAATGGAGTGGAAAAATTAATATTTTTAAAATGTCCATATTGCCCAAAGCAATCTACAGATTCAATGCAATCCCTGTCAAAATAACAATGATGTTCTTCCCAGAAACAGAAAAAACAATTTTAAAATTTGTATAAAATCACAAAAGACCTCGAATAGGCACAGCAATTTTGAGCAAAAAGGACAAAGCTGGAAGCATCACACTACCTGACTTCAAATATACTACAAAGCTATAGTAATCAAGACAGTATGGTACTGGCATAAAAACGGACCCATAGACCAGCAGAACAGAATAGAGCCCAGAAATAAACCCACACATTTCAGGTCAATTGATTTTTGACAAAGATGTCAAGAACACACAATAGGAAAAGGGTGGTATCTTCAAAAAATTGTGTTGGGAAAACTGGATATCCACATGCAGAAGAATGAAATTAGATCCCATATCTCACCATATACAAAAATCAACTCAAAATGGATTAGAGACTTAAACATAAAATCTGAAACTGTAAAACTTGTAGAAAAAAACATAGGAGAAAAGCCCCATGATATTTGTATTGGTCCATTTCTGTTGCTTATAACAAAATACCTAGAACTGGGTATTTTATAAAGAAAACAAAATTTATTGCTTACAGTTTTGGAGGTTGGGAAGTCCAAAGTCCAGAGTCCAGGAAACACATCTGGTGAAGGTCTTCTTTGGTGGTGGCTTTACAACAATGCAGGGGTCTCACATGGCAGAAAATGGCAGAGCAGAGAGACAGAGAGAGACTCTCACATGCTCTCCTTTTAAAGCCCTCACAACCACACCCAAGACCACCATTATTAATCCATTCATTAGGCATGGCCCTCAGAATCTAATCACCTCTTCAAGGCCCCACCTTGTAATTGTACCGTAATAGGATTTCCACCCTCTTAACACTTTCACAGTAGGGAGCAAGCCTCCAACACATTAAACTTTGGGGGGACACAATTCAATCCATAATAACATTGGTCTAGGCAATGATCTTGTGGATATGTCCTCAAAAGCACAGGCAACAAAATCAAAAATAAACAAATGGGATTGCATCCAACTAAATATCTTCTGCACAGCAAAGGAAACAAACAACAGAGTGAAGAGGCAACATACAGAATGGAGAAAATATTTGAAAATCATACAACTAATAAGGGATCAATATCCAAATTATATAAAGAACATAAACACCTCAACAGCAAGAAAACAAATAAACCAATCAAAAAATGGGCAAAGCATTTAGACATTTCTTGAAAGGTCAATAGATTTATAAACAAATGACCAACAGGTTTATGGAAAAATTCTCAAAATCACTATTTATCAGGGAAATGCAAAATGAAAGTCATAATGAGCTATCACCTCACACCTGTTAGAATGCTATTATCAAAAAGATAAAAAATAAAAAGTGTTGGTGAGCATGTGGAGAAAAGGGAACCCTTGTGCACTGTTGGTGCAAATGTAAATTAGTACAGCCATTATGGAAAATAGTATGGAGGTTTCTCAAAAAACTAAAAATAGAACTACCACATGATCCAGCAATCCACTTTTTCTTTTCTTTTTTTTCTAAAAAGATGACCGGTAAGGGGATCTTTACCCTTGACTTGGTGTCGTCAGCACCACGCTCAGCCAGTGAGTAAACCGGCCATCCCTATGTGGGATCCGAACCCGGGGCCTTGGTGTTATCAGCACCGCACTCTCCCGAGTGAGCCACGGGCCGGCCCAGCAGGGTATGATTTTAAAGGCTAACATTCTCCCTGCCTTTCGTTTGTCACGACAGGTCCTATGGTCATTTATGAATTATGTTGACTTCCCCTTTGGATTTCTTGAGAGGAAGAGGTTTGCTGAACACCGGGAACTTCCTTACTTCTGTCCCAAGGACGGTTTTTAGGTTTGTTCTACACTGGAGTGGAAAGAGACATCGCCCCAATTTGGCCACAGGAAGCATTTTTGTCCATGCGCTTCGTCGACTTGAATCACATTCACTTTATGGTCACGTTTGCTCTGGCAGCCATTCCCCCCTTAACCCACTCACTTTGCCACCAACCCACTCTTCTTTCTTTTCTTTTCTTTTCTTTTTTTTCTAAAAAGATGACCGGTAAGGGGATCTTTACCCTTGACTTGGTGTCGTCAGCACCACGCTCAGCCAGTGAGCGAACCGGCCATCTGTATATGGGATCCGAACCCGGGGCCTTGGTGTTATCAGCACTGCACTCTCCCGAGTGAGCCACGGGCCGGCCCGAAGTTAATATGTTGAAGAGATATCTGCACTCCCGTGTTCACTGCAGCATTATTCACAATAGCCAAGATACGGAATTAACCTGTGTTCATCAACAGATAAATGGATAAATAAAATGTGATATATATACACAATGTAATATTATTCAGCCTTAAAAAGAAGGAAATTCTGTCATTTGCAACAACACGAATGAACCTGGATGACAAAGTGAAATAACCAGGCACAGAAAGACAAATACTGCAAGATATCACTTATATGTGGAATATAAAAAAGTAAAACTCATAGAAGCAGAGAGTAGAATGGTCTTACCAGAAGCTGGGGGTAGTGGGTGGGAAATGGGGAGATGTTGACAAAAAGGTACAAAATTTCAGTTAGATAGGAGGAATAAATTTCAAGCTCTATTGTAGAGCAAGATGACCATAGTTAATAATGTACTGTATATTTCAAAATTATTAAATAATTTATTTTAAATGTTCTCACTACAAAAAAAAGTATGTGAGGTATATGATGGATATGATACATATGTTAATTAGCTTGATATCATCATTCCACAATGTATACATATATCAAGACATCACATTGTACCACATAAATATATACAATTTGTCAGTTAAAAATAAAAATTTACATTAAAAAAAAAATGAAGTACTGATACATGCTGCAATGTGAATTAACTTCAAAAATATGCTAAGTGAAAGAAACCAGGCATGAAAGATCACATGTTGTATGATTCTATTTATATGAAATACCCAGAATAGGCAAATTCACAGAGACGGAAAGTAAATTAGTGCTTACCAGGGGCTAGGATGGGGATGAGGGGTGGGAGAAGGGAATGCAGAATGACTCCTTAACAGGCACAGAGTTTGTTTTTGTGGTGATGAAAATGGGACTACATAGAGGTGTGGTTGCACAACACCATGAATGCACCAAATACCACTGAATTGTGCACTTTAAAGTGGTTAATTTTAAATGATGTAAATATTACCTCAATAAAAAAGAAAATGAACAAAAAGAAAATAATGATAAAATGGAAGACTTGAGCCCTAATATATTAATATTTTATCAAATGTAAATGTAAGTACATCATCAAGAGACAGAGATTGGCAGAGTGGATAAATTATCATGGCTCAACTATATGCGCTCTGCAAAAACTCACTAAGTATACTGATAATGGGAGGTTGAAAGTAAAAGGATGGAAAAAGATATATCGTGCAGACATTAATTAAAAAAAGCAGGAATGGCTATATTAAAATCAGATAAAGTAGCCCTCAGAACAAATATTACTTGAGATAAAGTGGAATATTGCTTAATGACGAGAGGTTCAATATACCAAGAAGACATTGTAATCCTAAATGTGTATGCCAAAGAGCAAAGAGCAGAGTGTCAAAATACATGCAGCAAAAATAATATTTCTTCTGTAAGAAAAAATAGGCAAATCAACAATTATAGTTGGGGACTTTTAACAACCCCTCTCTGAGCAATTGATGCAACTACTAGATAGAAAATCAGCATGTAGACAGAAGAACTGAAAAACACCATTATGATAGGCAGAATAATAGCTCCCAAAAGATATGCATGTTTTAATCCCCAGAACCTGTGAATATGTTACATTACATGGCAAAGGGGAATTAAGGTAACTGATGAAATTAACGTTGCTTATCAGTTGACCTTAAAATAGGAAGATAATTCTTGATTATCTGAATAGGCTTAAGGTAATCACAATAGCCCTTAAATGTGGAAGAGGGAGGCAGAAGAGGAGGTCAGAGTGATGTGAAATGAAAACTCAACCCACATCAGACTTCAAAGATGGAACAAGAGGACCATGAGCCAAGGAATACAGGCAGTCTCCAGAATCTAGAAAGGGCAAAGTAATGATTTTCCTCTAGAGCTTCCAGAAAGGAATGCAGCCCTGCTGACACACTGTTTTTAGTCTAGTGAGACCCATTTCAGACTTCTGAATGACAAAACTGTAAGATAATAAACTTCTATTGTTTTAAACTATTAAGCCTGTGGAAAATTATTACAATCATTAACCAACTGAATCTAACACTCTGCCTAACAATAGCAGAACTTACACTCTTTTCAAAAGCACATGGCACATTGACCAAAATAGACCATACCCTGGGTCATAAAACAAACCTCAAAAAATTTAAATGAATTAAAATCATACATAGATTGTTCTCTGACCATAATGGTTTTATGTTAGAAATCAGTAACAGAGAGCTAAAAAGAAAATCTCTAAGCACTTGGCAATTAAATAGTACACATCTAAATTATCTAATGGCTTAGCTCCTAGGGTGATGGAAAAGGAGGCTCCCTGACACCCACAGGGCAGATCATCTCACCCACCTGATTAAAAGCCTTTTGTGAAATGGAAGTCTTCTGATAAGCATTCATATGTGGCACAAACATACACCTACCTCCCTGAGTTGTTCAGAGGAATCAGTGAGCCAAAACTGTGAAATGCAGGGCATACAGTTTGTATTCAATAAAAAAAAACTAATGACTCAAAGAAAGTTGAAACTATGTTGAATCAAATGAAAATAAAAATGCAACATATTAAAATTTGCAGGATGCAGCTAAGGCAATGCTGAGAGGAAAATTTATAGCAGTAAATGCTTAAGAAAAAAGAGAGCTCTCAAATCAATAATCTAAGCTCTCATCTCAAGAACCAAAAAAAAGAAGACTAAAATGAATCCAAAGAAGCAGAAGGAAGGAAATGGTAAAGATAAGAGCAGAAACCAATCAAATTGAACAGAGAAAAACAATAGAAAAAAATCAGTGAATCAAAAAGCTGGTTCTTTGACCAATAAAATTGATAAATCTCTTGATAGGGTGACAAAAAAGAAAGACAACACAAATTATTGATGTCAGAAATGAGAAAAAAGATGTCACTACGGACTCTGCAGATATGAACAGGATAACACAGGATTACTACATATGACTATGCAAACAAATTCAACAACATACATGAAATAGACCAATTCCTTAAAACCTACAAACTACCAAAACTCACTCGAGGTGAAATAGATAATATTAATATTCCTATAACTATTAAGGAACATAAATTTGTAATTTTAAAACTCCCATAAAAGAAATCTCCAGCCCTAGATGAAGAATTCTACCAAATATTTAAAGAAGAATTAACATCAATTTTACACAATTTCTTCCATAGACAGAAATTTGAGAGGGAACATTTCTAAACTCATTTTATGAGGCCAGTATTACCCAGATGTCAACAACAGGCAAAAGCAGCACAAAAACAAAAACACAAAAAACTAAAGACCAGTATCTCACATGAACGTAGACACAAAAGTCTTCAACTAAATATTAGCAAATTGAATCCAGCAATATGTAAATGGAATTATATACCAAGTGGGGTTCATTCCAGAAATGCAAGTCTTGTTCCATATTAAAAAAATCAATGTAATCTACCATATTAGGAGGCTAAAGAAAAAAAATACATGACAATAGCAACTGATTCAGAAAAAGCATTCCACAAAATTCACTGCTCATTCATGATAAAAACTCTCACCCAACCAATAACAGAGGAGACTATCCTCGACTTGATAGAGAACATCTACAAAAACCTACAGCTAACATCTTACTTAATGGTGAAATACTGAATGCTTTCACCCTAGAACAAGAACAAGGCAAGGATGTCTACTGTCACCACTTATTCGTCATAGGACTGTAAGTCCTAGATGGTATAAAAATGAAAGAAAAAGAAATAAAAGACATACAGATCAGAAAGGAGAAAATAAAGTTTTCTATTTGCAGATTATTTGCTTATTGTCTAAATATAAAATCCCACGGAATCTATCAAAAAGCACCGAGAACTAAGTGAAGCACCTTACAAGGTCCAAGATCACTGGGCACAAGATAAACACATAATATCAATTGTATTTTTATATACTAGCAATGAGAAAGTAGAAACCAGAACTAAAAACCCAATAGCATTTACAATCATCAAATAAAGTAAAATAATTAGGTATATTTTAAACAAAACAAAATGTACAAGATTTGTGTGCTAACAACTACAAATAAGCAAATAAGCCTGTGAAAAGATGTT
This sequence comes from Galeopterus variegatus, assembly GCF_000696425.1. Lineage (NCBI taxonomy): Eukaryota > Metazoa > Chordata > Mammalia > Dermoptera > Cynocephalidae > Galeopterus > Galeopterus variegatus. The sequence goes on along the minus strand of NW_007726570.1, from coordinate 57,225 downwards.
CAACATCATTAGCCATTAGAGAAATGCAAATTGAAACCATGATGAAATATTATTACTCACCTATCACAGTGGCTAAAATAAAAAAATACTGACATTAGCAAATGCTGGTGAGGACGCAGAGAAACTGGATCTTTCATATATTGTTGATGGGAATCTAAAATGGTACAGACAATCTGGAAAATGGGTTGGCAGTTTCTTATAAAATTAAACACACACTTGCCATACAACCCAGCAATCATACTCCTGGGCATTTAACCCAGAAAATTTATGTTTCTCCCAAAATCTGTATGGGAGTGCTCATAGAGGCGTTATTAACTATCTCCCAAACTGGAAACAACCCAGAAGGCCTCAAGTGGGTGGGTGGTTAAACAAACCGGTATATTCATACCATGGAGTACTACTCAGCAATAAAAATGAAAGAACTTTTCATATATACAACAACTTGGATAGATTTCAAGCATAAGTGAAAAAAATCCAGTCTCACAAGATTACATACTGTATGATTCAGTTTATTTAACTTTCTCAAAATCACAAAATTATAAAGATGGGGAACATATTAGTACAGTGTTTCTGAACCTTTTTTTTCATTATCAGTCCCCTAAGAAGACTTTCTAGATATTTTTTAAAAATTGCCCTCCCCAGAAAATTAAATACTAAGGAGTAAGACTTTATCAGGTAGGTTGAGTTTTGTAAGGCCACAAACCATCATAATATCTACGATTCTTTTTCAGTGGGGAGGAGACCAGTTGGAAGGAATAGGAGGAGTCTCACATCTCTGAATTTACATTTTTGTAGAGTTTTGACTTTTGAAATCATGTTAATTTTTTTCATTTTCAAAGATAAAATTGAATCAACAAGGGTGGGGGTCAGGGAGAAACAAAACTGAATGAAAACAGAAACAAATGACCCCAACTGTATTTCAAATTAATAACATAGCTACATTGAAAATAACCGATCCAAATAACTTTTGAATACAGTATATATATTTGTTTATATATCCTTATACTAGAGATAAAAAGAATTGCATGCAAATCTTTGACCTTTTAAAGTAGATTTGTTTTATATAGTAGTGTGAGTGCAATTCTGAAACTCTTTTATGTGTGTTGAAGCAAATGAGTTAATGTTTTTGGAAACCAGGCTTCTCACTGGAAGAAGGGAAATAAAATTATAAAATGCGTGAAGGCAGGAAGTACCTTGTAGGGTTGGATTGGAACTGGAAGTATTATCACGCACTCACAATTTCTCCAAAATTAAGGGAAAAAAAGAATGTAAACTAGAAAGTATTACATATATATGTATGTAGATATATATCTCTCTCTATGCATACATAGATATAGATACATTCTATCTTATTAGAAAGCATATGTATGTGGAAACGGAGAGAAAGAGAGAGAATTTTATAACATCACTGATTAGGAAATGATCCTCTAAAAGTTGTTTTCAAAGCAACCAGCAATTTAACTAAGTGCTCTTGCTTTTATTTATTTATTTTATCTACTTTCATTTTTAAACCATATATGGTTTCATACTCCTCTTGTTAGAAGCAGTGTAGCATATTGGTTAATAGAATTTATTTTGAAGTCAGATAAGTCTCCATTTAAATCTTAGCTTTTCCACTTATCAGCTTCGATCTAGGTATTTAATCTCTCTGGACCCTGGATAACTGAGCCATAAAATGAGAGTAATAGTTATATTACAGAAATAGGAGGGAACTTCCAAAAGTTGGTGGAAAAATAGAATGAAAGATAATACAAATCTTTCCATGAACTTTTTGAAGACTCCTTGTGTATATATATTTACTTCACAGAGGATTACTTGAGGAAATGTACATAGGTGTCCAACAGAGAATGTGGTATACAGGAGGGCCGAGCCCGTGGCGCACTCGGGAGAGTGTGGCGCTGGGAGCGCGGCAGAGCTCCCGCTGCAGGTTTGGATCCTATATAGGGATGGCCGGTGCGCTCACAGCGCTCACTGGCTGAGCGCAGTGCGGCTGGTCTCAAAAAGGCCAAAAAAAAAAAAGAATGTGGTATACAGTAGATGCTCAATATCTGATAGGTATTATTATTACACACAATTATTATTATGGAATCACACAAGTCATATATGAGAGTATTTCAAAAAGTTCATGGGAAAATAGAATTAAAAGATAATATGAATCTTTCCATGAATTTTTTGAAGTACCTTTGTACTTATATATTGTTTCTTCCACAAATAAGAAAATAAGAAATAAATAGGGCTTAGTGCCTAATTCAGTTACCCAGATCAGACAGTCACTTAACTTATCTGTTCTCATGACACGTATTGGTATGCATTCTGGGAAGTCATAAGTAAAATGTCAAAATATTTTAAAATTATATCACTTGCTCTAGCTCTTTCCATTGGAGAGGAATTCAGCATAAGAAATATCTATTTAGTACTTTTAATCAGGATGATTTTGTTACTAATGGAGCAATAGGTTGTTGCTAGGAGGCTGAATATCTCCTTCAAGAGATAAAGGATGGCAGCTCTGGGGCAGTTAAGGGACCAGAGTCAGCAGACTTGTGTTTGAGTCATGGAACTGTCTTTTCTCATTATAAGACAAATGGGAAAATCACTTAAATTTTTTAAATATCAATTGCTTCATCTGTAAGATGTGGATAATATGTCTATTCACAGGATTGTCCTGAGGATCAGATGAGAAGGGGTGTTGTAGTGGATTGAATTGTATCACCCCAAAGCTCCCTGAAGCTTGAGTTGTGTCCCCCAAGTTTTATGTATTAGAAACTTAGCCCCCACTGTGACTGTTAAGAGGGTGGGAAATCCTATTATGGTCATTGAAAGGTGGAGCCTTAGAGAGGTGATTGCAGTAGCAAATGGATTAAAAATGGTGGTTAGGAGTGTGGTTCTGAGGGCTTTAAAAGAAGAGGAGAGTCTGTCTCTCTCTCTGCTCTCTCTGCTTCCACCATCTTGTGATGTGAGACCCCTGGGTCACTGTCACCACAACCAGATAGACCCAGCCTCAGAAACTGTAAGCAATACATTTCATTTTCTTTAGAAATTACCCAGTTCTACGTATTTTGTCATAAGCGACACAAAATGGACTAAGGTGTGAACACACTTTTCTAAACAGTGAGGTGCTACACAAGTATATCAGATGATATTATATACTTTGTGACACAAACCTCAAAGAAAACAGGAGAAAATGATTCTAGTGTAATTTGACTTGATTTTATTAGCTGTGATTTTGTTTCTTGTTGACTGCCAATCTCTGTAGCTATTCAAAAATAGATTTATAAGAGAGAACCATTTAGTTCATGATCTGAAGAGTGCTTTTGCCACCTACTGTACACATATCTCCTGTTTAAACGTTTTCAGCGCAGTATGTTGAAATGAGGTATCTTTTGGCAAAAAGATAATTAATGTGATGTTAGGGAGAAAAAAAAACCCACAAACAAAATCTACTAAGACTTTGTCAATCAGATGGAAAGCAATTTACTTACAAATAAAAATGAGTTTAGCCAAATTAGTATACAGATACTCGTCAACTAATGATGGGGTTACATCCCAACAAGCCTATTGAAAGTTGAAAATATTGTAAGTCAAAAATGCATTTAATACATCTAGCCTGCTGAACGTCCTAACAGCCTAGCCTACCTTAAATGTGCTCAAAACACTTACATTAGCCTACAGTTGGGCAAAATCATCTAACACAAAGCCTACTTTATAATAATGCATTGAATGTCTCATGTAATTTATTGAACACTGTACTGAAAGTGAAAAACAGAATGGTTGGATGAGTACTCACTATTAACATACAGCTGAAAGCACACCGGGCCTGAAGAATATTTAAAGCATTGAACTAAAATTAATTGTTGGATGATGGGGAGGCTACAGTGACAAGGTCATCAATTTCTCTCTCTTCTGATGAGGCCTGAGAACAGCTGGTAGAGGACACTGGGGAATCGACACTTGTTTATGGTTTAGCAGGCATGGTGTTCTTCAGGAAGCTCTCAAGCATCAGTGGCTTACCTTTATGATCACATGTCTAACCGGGAGCTTCTGTTCGCTTCCTCAGCCCAGCATCAGGAGAGAGTATCCAGAAATGGGATTAAAGTCTATATTGTTGGTTTACATTCATTACAAATTTTTCTCTGTATTTTTGAAGACTATCTCACAGTGCTAAGACATCTCATTGTAAAACTTAAAAATGTCTTATCAGCCTCCTAAAATTTTTTTCTATTGTGATAAGAAAACTTAACATGAGATCTACCCTCTTACATTTTTAAATATACAATACAGTATTGTTAACTATAGACACAATGTTATATAGCAGATCTCTAGAAATTGAGCGTCTTACATAAATGAAATTACATGCTCATTGAACACCAACTCCCCATTTCCCCCTCCTCCAGCCCCTAACCACTATCATTCTACTTCCTCCTTGCATGTATTTGACTATTCTAGATACCTCATATAAGTGGAATCATGCATAAAAATTGTATATATTTATTATGTACAACATAATGTTTTGAAATATGTATATACTCATATCACAGAATGGCTAAATCTAATTAACATATGCATTGCATCAAAAAATTATCATTTTCATGTGGTGAGAACAATTAAAAACTACTCTCAGTGATTTTCAAGAATACAATACATTGTTACTAACTGTAGTTACAATGTTGTATCATAGAGCTCTTGAATTTGTTCCTCCTGTCTAACTGAAATATTGTGTCTTTGGACAAATATCTCCCTGTTTCCCCACACCCAGTGCTTAGTTATCACCATTTTACCCTCAGCTTCAATGAACATGACTATTTTAAATTCCACATATACGTGAGATCATGTGGTATTTACCTTTCTGTGCTTGGCTTATTTCACTTAACATATTGTCCTCCGGGTTCATCTATGTTGTCCCAAATGACAGGATTTCCTTCTTTTCTAAGGCTGAATAGTATTTGAATCATTGTGTATATTCCATTGTGTATATATGTCACAGTTTCTTTATCCATTCATCTGTTGATGGACACTTAGGTCGTTTTCATATCTTGGCTATTGTGAATAATGCTGTAATGAACATGGGAGTGCAGATATCTCTTTGACATACTGACTTCATTTCCTTTGAATATATGCTCAGCAGTGGGATTGCTGGATCATATGGTACTTCTATTTTTAGCTTTTTGAGAAATCTCCATACTGTTTTTGATACTGGCTGTACTAATTTAGATTCCCACCAACAGCGAGCGAGGGTTGCCTTTTCTCCACATGCTTGCCAGCACATGTTATCTTTTGTCTTACAGGCTGGGCTGAGTCTCTTTTCAGACTCCCCAGTTGGGTGGGGCCAGTGGCTATGCTATGCAAAAGAGCACTGTGGCAGATGTCTCCCTCCCTGCCCGGGTGGAGCCTCGTAGTGGGCTCCAAGGCTGGGAAGGGTGGCTGGCTATGTTTTAAGCCAGGTAGAACTAACAATCATCCTTCCGAGGGTGACCAGCTTGGCTTTGTGGGTGGAATATCTGATTGGGTACCACTGCTGGCAGGAACACAAAACGATGCCTAGATCTGTGTGCTAGCTGCTGTGAGCTCTACCCCTTTTGTTTGTTACCGGCTGACTCCAGGCATTCTAGCCCTACTCTTATCTCTAGTGTTCCCCATGAGGCTAAACAGAAGTGGGCCTCTTGGGAAGCGTCCCAGGATGCTGAAGAAGTTGGATGTCCACCTTTGGCTCTCTTTCCCTATTGCAGAAACCATAGGTCCAGGGAAATCCTCTCTGTGTGGTGTTGCACCAGCATGGTGGAGGGGCTGCATGGTTAAAGTGAGACCACTCCTTTTACCTTTATAATGGCATTTATTTGTGTGGTTTTTGAAAATTCTGAGGTTCACAAGGGGGTGTCAGTCTCATTTTCAAGTTTTGGGACTTTCACAAAGGTGTTCTTGTCAGTGGATAGTTGTTAGTTGGACTTTCTGTGGGGGTAGGGGCACTGAAGCCAGGGACCTCCTATTTCATCACCTTACTGACCACTTCGTTATACTTTTATAGGTCAATAATATTCCATTGTATGAATATACCAACTTTTGCTTATTCATTCATCATTCTATGGGTTTGAATTATTTCCAACTTTTGGCGTTTTGTGTGTGTGTGTGTGTGTGTGTGAATAGTGCTTCTATGAACATTTCTGTACAAGTATTAGTTTTAGTACTTGTTTTCTATTCTTTGGGGTAGATTCCTATGAGCAGAATTGCTGGATCATATATATGGTAATAATATGTTTAATTTTGGGGGAAACTTACGGACTGTTTTCCAACATGGCTGTCCCATTTACAATCCCACCAGCAACGTATGTGGGTTCCAGTTTTTCCACTTCCTCGTCAACACTTGTTATCTATCTTTTTTATTACAACCATCTTAGTAGGCACAAAGTGTGTATGAACCACATCCCATTGTGGATATGATTTGCATTTCTCGATGGATAATTTTGTTGGGCATCTTTTCATATGCTTATTGGCTATTTGTGTATCTTAGGAGAAATGTCTACCCATATCCTTTGACCATTTTTTTGTCATTAGTATTTTTCTTTTTATTTTGTCAAAGCTTTATAAAATAGTAAGTCTTTGATTGTTTTATGTTATACAGATATTTGTTCCTTGGTGGTCTTTTGAATTTGACTTTAAGTAACTATATGAGACAATTGCATTTTTTTTCAACCCTTGTATACCTAAAAAATCTCATCCTTAAATTTGTGTTAAATTTGGAATTATGTGGTTGAATTTAAAATTTACATTGTTTTTATTGCCTACCTGAAAGCTTGCCCCATCTTTTTGTTTATCATTAAAATTGTTTCAAATAGAGAGCAGATGTCCTTTGACCATTTTTAAACTGGATTTTTGTCTTTTGTTGTTGAGTTGAAAGAGTTCCTTACATGTTCTGGACATGAGAGCCATATCAGATATGTGATCTGCACTTTAAATATGTTGTCTTATTTCCTTTTGGCCTTCATGGTTTCTGAGATAAATGAGCTGTGAATATCATTGAGGATCCGTTATTTGTGATGAGTAGCTTCTTTCTTGCTACTTTCAAGATTTTCTCTTTTTGTCTTTCAGTAATATGACTACAATGTATTTTGGTGTGAACCTTTTGAGTTTATACTGATTGGAATTGGTTGCATTTCTTGTATGTATAGATTCATGTATTTCATCAAATTTGAAAAGTTTTTGGCCATTATTTCTTCATGTATTCTTTCTGCTCTTTTCTCTCCTCCCACTCTGGAACTCCCATTATGTGTATGTTAGTATGCTTGATGGTATCACACAGGTCTTAGGCTTGTTCTTTTTTTTTCTTCTTCATTATTTTCTCATTCTTGTCCTCAGACTGGATACTCTCAATTGACCTGTCTTCAAGTTCACTAATTCTTCCTTTTGCCATTTCAAATCTGCTGTTGAACCCATTTAGTGAATTTTTCATTTCAACTATTGTGCTTTGCAGCTCCATAATTTTCATTTGTATTCTTTGTATAATTTTTATCTCTTTACTGATATTCTCTATTTTTTGAGACATCATTGTTCTGGTTTCCTTTAGTTTTTCATCTATTTCTTTTCGCTTTTAGAAAATATTTTCATTTAAAGTCTTTGTCTAGTAAGTCCAGTGCCTGGGCTACTTCATGGTCAGTTTCTATTAATTTCTTCCTTTTTTCATGTGAGGGAGCAATACTTTCTTGCTTCTCTGCATAACATAATTATTTTTCTTGTTGAAAACTTGACATTTTAAATACCACAATGTGTCAACTCTGGAAATCAGATTCTCCTCCCTCTCCAGGGTTTAGTGTTGCTGCTTGTTGTGGGTGGTTGTTGTTGGTTTGTTTAGTGACTTTTCTAAACTATTTTTGGAACATCTGTATTCTTTGTCACATGTCGTAACTGAAGTCTGTGTCCTGCAACCACAGTGGTTAGCTAGTGTTTTTATGGAGTTATTTTAATGCATGAAGAAAAAAGGAAAAAGGGAAAAAAACACTCTTCCAGACTTTGCAGATTTGCTTTGTGTTAGTGTTGGGGCATGCATTTAAAGCTTAGCCACAGTATTTAAAGTTTTGCCTTAACTTTTAGTTTCTGCTCATGCAGAGACTGAAAGCCAGCCAGAGGTGAAATCTTAGGGTCTTCTCAGGTGTTATCTGAACTTGTGTCCAGCCTTGGGCATTCCTATGGGTTACTCAACTCCCTACTATATGCAGTGTCTTTTATTTTTTAAAAGACCTTATTTTTGCATGTATCTACCTTCTCAATCTCCAGCTTTTCTCAGCTTTTCAGTCTGCCTATTCACTGTTGCCCCTTGACCCAGGCTACTGAAGACAGTGCCTGTGCTTTAAATGATTTCAGTAAAAGCCACATGAGAAGTTGCTCCAGCCCTGAGAATGTGCTGAGGCAGGCAAAACAAAGACAAATCTTTGTGCTAGTCCTAGAGGGAGCTGCCAGACAGGTTGAGACCCAGAACCACAGTTCTTTGAGAATAAGGTCCATATTGTTTCTTTTGACACTAGGAGTACAGGCTGTCATCCTCAGAGCCACTACCATCTGGGGTGTGGAGGATGGTAAGGAGGCAATTTAAAATACTACAGCACTCTCTTACTATAGAAAAGCAACTTTTTCTTTGTTAACTTTTCCTTGGTCATAGTAATTTTTAAATTATATTCCAGAGTTCTGCAAAAGTTGGTTCTGACAGTTTTTGAAAACTCATTAGTTGCTTTTGGGGTGATATGGAGCCCTGGCTTTCCCTACTCTGCCATTTGTGGTGTGACCCTGTTTGTTCTGTTTTTTAATTCTGTGTTTTCCTCTTCATACATTTTTTACAATTAAATTTTTATTTATCTATGGTGTTTTTGAGCATATATCTTTGTATAGTTTTTTAAGTGGTTTTTCTAGGCATTATCGTGTACATCATGTATGTGATGTGTATGTATACTAACCATTTGAATAATTTTATCACCTATAGGTCATGTGTTATTCTCTTTAGCTGCTTTCAAAAACAATTTCTTTTTATTTTCACAAGTTTCATCAATGGTATGTTTGGCATGAGTTTATTTGGATTTATCCTGTTTGGGCTTGCTTTTTGAATATGTAGGTTTAAGTCTTCTGTTGAACGTGGGAAATGCTCTATCTTTTTTCCTTTTCTTTTCTTTTTTTTGCACTAGGAGTACAGATATAAAGAAGACAAAAATTTCCAGCTTCACAGAGAGCATTCTAGAGGTTTTCTAATACTATCTGTACCTATTTCATCCCAACTCCTCAATTTTCTTTGAAAACAAATTGTGGTAAAATATACATAATATAAATGTTATCATCTATTGAGATAATCATGTAGTTTTTGTACTTTATTATTTTAATGTGGTGTATTACATTATTGACTTTAAATTTTAAAATAATTTTGTATCTCTGGAATAAATTCCATATAACATCTTCATATTTCTGCATTTGGTTTTCTAATATTTTATTAAGAATGTTTGTGTACATGTTCTTGATGGGTATCAGTATATAATTTGGCTGTAGATTTCATTGGCTTTGGTATCAGAGTCTTACTGGTTGCACAATGAGTTAGAAAGGGTTCCCTTCTCTATTTTCTTTCTTTTTTTTTCTAATTAAGCTTTTTTTTTTTTTTAATTTTTTTATTTTTTTAAATTTTTTTTGTTAAATTTTTATTTTGTCAATATACACTGTATATGATTATTATGGCCCATCACCGACACCTCCCTCCCTCCTCCCTCTCTCCCCTCCCCCCCAAGAATGTCCTTTCCGTTTGCTTGTTGTAACAACTTCATGAAAGTATAGTTGTTATATCTTCTTCCCCGCCCTGCCCCCCGGTTTTTTTTGTGTGTGTGTGTGTATGTGGGTGAATTAATTTGTTGGTTTTTTTTAGCTCCCACCAATGAGTGAGAACATGTGGAATTTCTTTTTCTCTGCCTG
>NW_007726570.1:30885-42245 GCF_000696425.1 Galeopterus variegatus | reverse complement strand
TCACAGGATCGCGCTGTCTCCTGGCAGGCCGCTCAGACCCGTCACCATCTTTCCTTGGAAAACCGCTCCCTTCTCTATTTTCTGAAAGTGTTTCTGCATGATTGATTTTTTTTCTTTAAATATCTCATGGAATTTATTACTGCATCTATCTGGGCATGTGTTTTTCTTTGTATGACTTTTCAGATTTTTGTTATTTGGGTCATCTCTCTTCTTCTTCTAGTTAGCTTAGCTCATTTTTTGTTTATTTTGTTTATATTCTCAAAAAACCAACTTTTGTTCCACTGACCTTTTGTTGATAAATAATTTCAGTAAAGTTGCAGGATGCAAAATCAACACGCAATAATCAGTAGCATTTTATACTCCAATAACCAACTAGCAGAAAAAGAAATCAAGAAAGCAAGCCCATTTAATAATAGCAACAACAACAACAACAAAATAAAATTCCTAGAAATAAATTTAACAAAGGAGGTGAAAGATTGCTACAATGAGAACTACAAACCACTGCTGAAAGATATTAAAGAGGTTACAAAAAGATGGAAAGACATTCCATTCTCTTGGATTGGAAGAATTAACATAGTGAAATGTCCATATTACCCAAAGTGATCTACAGATCCAATGCAATCCCTATCAAAATACCAATGACATTCTTCACAAAACTAGCAAAAACTATTCCAACATTCATATGGAACAACAAAAGACCCCAGATAGCCAAAGCAATCCTGAGAAAAAAAGTAAAGCTGGAGGCATTACACTACCTGACTTCAAATTATACTACAAAGCTATAGTAACCAAAACAGCACAATACTGACATAAAAACAGACACTCCAACCATTGGAACAGAATAGAGAACCCAGAAATCAACCCACATACTTACAACCAACTGATCTTTGACAAAGGCACCAAGAATATACATTGAGAAAAAGACTACCTCTTAAATAAATAGTGCTGGGATAAGTGGACATCCATATGTAGAAGAATGAAATTAGACCCGTATCTTTCACCATATACCAAAATCAACTCAAAATGGGTTAAATACTTAAATATAAGACCTGAAACTATAAAACTCCTAAAAAACATAGGGTAAACACTAAGGAAGTAGAAATGAAGAAAGGCTTTATGAGTAAGACTCCAAAAGCACAGGCAACAAAAGAAAAAATAAACAAATGGGATTATATCAAACTAATAAGCTTCTGCATAGCAAAAGAAACAATTAACAGAGCAAAAGGACAACCTACAAAATGGGAGAAAATATTTGCAAAGTATGCATCTGACAAGAGATTAATGTCCAGAATATACAAGGAACTCAAATAACTTAACAGTAAAACAACAACAAAAACAAACAAAAAACAGAAACAAGTAACCCGATTAAAAAAATGGGCAAAAGAGCTGAATCATTTCTCAAAGGAAGGTATGCAAATGGCCAAAAGACACATGAAAAATGCTCAACATCACTAAGCATCAGGGAAATGCAAATCAAAACCATATTGAGATATCCTCTCACCCCAGTTGTACTCACTATTATCAAAAAGAAAGGACAAATGCTGGCAAGGGTGCGGAGAAAGGGGACCCCTCCTATACTCTTGGTGGGACTGTAAATTAATGCAGCCATTATGGAAAAAAATATGGAGGTTCCTCAAACAAATACATATAGAGCTGCCATACAACCCAGCAATCCTACTGTTGGGGATATACCCAAAGGAATGGAAATCATCAAGTCAAAGGGGTACCTGCACTCCCATGTTCATCACAGCTCTAGTCACAGTAGCCAAGAGTTGGAACCAACCTAAATGTCCATCGATGGATGACTGGATAAGGAAAATGTGGTGTGCGTGCATGCGTGCGTGTGCGTGTATAGGAATACTACTCAGCCATGAAAAAGAATGAAATACTGCCATTCACAGCAACATGGATGAACTTAGAGAAAATTATGTTAAGTGAAATAAGCCAGGCACAGAAAGAGAAATACTGCATGTCCTCACTCATAAGTGGGAGCTAAAAAACAATAAACAAGCAAATAAAAAAAGAAAGATACAACAATCACAATAATTTATTGAACTTTCAAAAGGAGATAACAGAACTGAGGCCATCAGAGGTGGGGAGGGGGAGGGAGCTGGGGGAGTAGCAAGAAATTGGTAGAGGGCCACAAAATACAATTACATTGTATAATGTTGAACATACTAATTACCCTGATTTGAGCATAACATATTGCACACAGGTATTGATTTTCAACATTGTACCCCACAGATATGCGCAATCGATTATGTTTCAATAAAATGAATGAATGAATGAATGAATAAACAAACAAGTGTATAAAAAAATGAATAAAAATAATTCTTAAAGCTGGAGAATAATCTTCCTTGACCGCATGTCTGGCATCCTCTGCACACTGGTGTGAGTATGGTGCTCCCTTAACCTCAGGCAGCCCCACTCCCCCAGTGGGCTCAGCCCATGCTTCAGCTCTCCCAGGCTGGCATTGCAGGCTGATAGCTCTACAGTTCTGTGGTCCTGGCAGCAGTTGCACTCCTACAGCTGTAATAGGCATTGCTTTGGTGGGGACTCTCTGTAGCAGTTTTGACCCCAGATTTACACTCAGCATTGCTCTAGTTGAGGACCTCTGTGGTGACTCTGCTCCTGCAACAAGTCTCTGCTGGGGCCCCAGACTATTCAATATATTATCTGAAATCTAGGTGGAGGATACCATGCCTCCATAGCTCTTGCATACTGTGAGCCTTCAGACTTAACATGACATGGCTTTTGCCAAGGCTTACGGCTTGTATCTTCTGGACTGTTGGGTCAAGCTGAACCTGGGGCCATTTGGGCCATAGCTAGGACAGCCAAAAAGTGCTGTACTGGACTGAAGGAAGCAGAGACCTGAGAAGGCCATAGGCACCAACCTTGTGCAGGGCACCCTGGGACAGTCCCTTGAAACCATTCTGCTCTCCTAGGCCTCTGGGCCTGTGATGGGAGGGGCATCCTCAAAGATCTGTGAAATGCTTTCAGGATCTTTCTTCCATTCATTTGATGATCCTTTCTGTACTGATCTTCTTAGCAATCAATCACTTAGTTACACCTTTGGTTTTCACCTGCTTAAAAATACTCTTTTATACTTTATCACATGGCCAGGTTGAGGGTTTTCCAAATCTTTCCACTTTTCTTCCCTTTTGATGATAAATTCTGTCTTTAAGTCATTTTTTTCACTTTCTCAGCTGTTGGGCATCTCTGGCGGCCGCATGGGACCCCAACAGGTTTTTCCTTTCCCTAGAGGGTTGGGGCCAAAGGGATTGCCCTTTTCTCCCCACCAGGATGCAGGGTGAAAAGAGATTCCAAGAGATTGGTGAGCATGCCGCTGCTCTCCCAGATAGGGAACAAACACATACACATGCAGCGGGGGTTCTGTCAGGCAGTTCTGTTTATTATAACGCAAAAGATTATATTTATATGCTTAGCAGGCGGGGATTTCCAAGCTTAGGCCAATCCTTGAATAGGTTAAATGTGCACATGCCTTGCCTCTCTATGCTTAGCCCTCCCCCTTAACTTCCCTTGGGTGCCACCTTTTATCTGTTTAGGCCATCTGTTGTTTTTGCTTAGAAAAAGGGCACGGTCCCATACTCAGCTTAATGTGAGCAATTAAAAGTAGCCATGCAGCAGCTTGAATGCTTTGCTGCTTGGATATTTCTTCTACCAATAGTTCATTGATTTTGAGTTCTACATTTCATAAAGCTCTTGGGCATAGATAGAGTTCAGCCAAGTTATCTACCAGTTCATAACAAGGATGGTCTTTTCTCCAGTTTGCTATAACTTGTTCCTCAGTTCCAACTGCAACTTTATCAGAATGGCCTCTGCTGTTCATATTTTTATCAGCATTGTGTTCACAACCACTTAACCAATCTCTACAAAGTTCCGGTCTTTCCCAAGCCTTGTTGTCTTCTAAGCTCTCACCAGAATCTAGGCTTTTACTAGCCTTCTGCAAATTCTTCCAACCTCTGCCTATTGCCCAGTTTCAAAGCCACTTCCACATTTTCAGGTATTTTTTATGAGCAACAGCCTCACTTCTTGGTACCAATTTTCTGTCTTAGTCTGTTGCTTATAACAAAATACCTGAAACTGGGTAATTTATAAAGAAACAAAATTTATTTCTTATAATTCTGAAGGTTGGGAAGTCCACAAGCATTGACTGGCATCTGGTGAGGGCCTTCTTCCTAGTGGGAACTCTGCAGGGTCCTGAGGTGGTGCAGGACATCACATGGTAAGAGTGTTGAGTGTGCTTGCTCAGGTCTCTTTTCCTTTCTGTATAAAGTCACCAGTTCCATTATGTTAATCCATAATTAATGTTAATCCACTAGCTCATTAGTTCATTAATCCATTAATCCATGAATAAATTGAGGGCAGAACCCTTATGACCCAATCACCTCTTAAAGGCCCCACCTTTCAAATACCGTAGTCGAATTTACTATTCTCTTAATATTGTTACAGTGGAGATTACGTTTCAACATGAATTTTACAGAAGACAAACATTTAAACCACAGTAATGTATATACCATATATTCTTTATCCATTCATCTGTCAATGAACACTTTTTGTTTCCATATATAGGCTATTAAGAATATTCCTGTAATAAACATGGGAGCAGAGAGACCTCTTTGAGATCTTGATTTCAATTCTATTTTATATATATCTGGAAGTGAGATAGCTGGATCACATGGTAACTCTAATTTTATTTTTTTGAGGAACATTCATATTACTTTCTGTAGCTGCTGCACCATTATATATTTCCACAAACAGTGCACAGGATCCTAATTTCTCCACATCTCACCCAACACTTGTTATCTTTTCTTTCTTTTTTATGATAGCTATCCTAACAGATGTGAGGTGATATATCACTCTAGTTTGGGTTTGAATTTCCCTGATAATTAATGATTTTGAGCCTGTCTTTGTATAACTGTTGGTGAATTGTATATCTTCTTTGGAGAAAAGTCTGTTCGATTTCTTTGCCTAATTTTAATTATTTTTGTTTGTTTTGCTTTAGAGTTGAAGGAGTTTATATATATTTGGGAAATTCACCTCTTATCAAATATATGATTTGCAAATATTTCTTCCATTTCATAGGTTGCCTTTTTTCTCCATTAATTGTTTAATTTGCTGTGCAGAAACTTTTTAGTGTGATGTATATTAGTCAGGGTTCTCCAGAGAGGCAGAATCAATATGATATGTTACACATATATGAGAGGGGATTTATTAGGGGAATTAGCTCATGGGATTGTGAAGAGAAGTCCCATGATAGGCCACCTACAAATTGGATGCTGGTAATGTGGCTCAGTCCAAGTCCAAAGGTGTCAAAACCAGGGAAGCCAATGGTGTTCTTTGTTTAAGTCCTGGAAACCAAAAGCTGAAGAGTCTGGGGAGCTCTGATGTCCATGGACAAGAGAGAAGAGTGTATCCCAGCTCCAGCAGATAGATTTGCCTTCTTTCTTTCTTTATTTGCTGTTGTTTTTGTTGTCATTGTTCTCTTGGGGCTCCCAGCAGATTGGATAGTTCCCACCCAGTCCACTCAGGCTTTCATGCTAATTTCATTTTCTATGAGGGAAACACCCTCATGGACACATCTAAAAAGATAGCTTTACCAGGTTTCTCAGCATTCCTTAATCTGATCAAGTTGACACCTAGAATTAACCTTCACAAGTCCACCCCTTGTCAACTTGGTGTCCATACTTATCTCCTTAAATCATATTTAATCTTCAAATGGGACAATAATGTAATAGTTTTGCCTAACATGATGCAACTATCCTATGTACAACTGAAAGTGCATTGATCCCTTTTCCAGAAGAAGAGGTAAAGCCCTGAGATGATATTTACCTTTTTCCTGATACCCTATGACTTAAATGCAAATACTATGATGTAAAGTTAATAATATTTAAATGCTGATATAAAGTCAGTAAGTCTCATGGCACATGATAAGGAATAAGGAGAACAAAAACAAAGATAATAGCTTAATATATGTACAGTATATACACATAGAGATGTATTCTTAACACAATAGGGAGGACAATTACAATCCTCATTTCTGTAACTGATAATGTGGTTGACCCTGGTATTTTAACTACCTTCTTCTACTACCCATTCTGTATTCCCTTTGCCTTCAGCAAGCACCTCAGCTGGTTGTGGTTCTTTACCTGGTGGAGTGACCCAAATCTTCATCCCTGAAGGGTCTGGGCCATTTGTAGTCTTGCCTGGATTTGATTGTTGTAATTTTCCATTGACCTTAGTCACAGGGCATGGTAGTACTAAGAGACCCCCTAAAAGATCACCTGTATTCCAGACACGATCTTCCTTACCTCCATGGCAAAGTAATAGTCTAACTTCCCCTTGGTAGTTTGGGTCAATCACCCCAGCCAACACCAGAGCTCCTTTCTTAGCCTGTTGACTCAGAGGCATGAGGAGGCACATTACGTTCCAAAAAAACTACGAGTTTTCTACCTCATACAAGCAGAAACTGGGAGAATACGTATGGGAATGGATATTAAGGGTGTGGGATAATGGTGGAAGGAACATAAAATTGGATCAGCCAAATTTATTGGTATGTATGGGCCCACTAAGCAGAGATTCTGCCTTTAGTGTTGCAGCTTGGGAAGTTAAAAAAGGTGTTAACCGTTTGGTTGGTTGGCTGAAATATGGATCAAAAGATGGCCCACTGTGAGTTAGAGATGCCTGATCTCCCTTGGTTAACTGTAGAAGAAGGGATTCAAAGGCTTAAGGAGATTGGAATACTAGAGTAGGTTTGTCACATAAAACCTACTCACCCACACTGAGAGGCTCCAGAAGATGTACCTTTTACTGATACCTTTAGAAATAAATTTGTGAGTGGAGCCCCAGCATCCTGGACGAGCTCTGTGATTGCTCATCTCTGTAGAGAGGACCTTACAGTGGAAACCACAGTCAGGCAATTGGAACACTTAAATGCAATGGGGACTAATTGGAGCCTGGAGTGGCAGGGGCCAAGTAGTGGCACTCAACTGACAAAGGCAAGGTGGGTGTAGTTAACATAATGGACAGCAGAAGCAAAGCAACAATCAGAATACCCTGATTTGTGTAGATCTATGGCTTTGGTTAGTTAATCATGGTGTTCCTATAAGTCAAATAGATAGGAAACCTACTGAGTTTTTACTTGATCTGCATAAGCAGAAAACTTGTAGGTCAAGTGAACAAAAGTCTAATTTGATTCATAAAAACAGAGTCATGGTCCCTCAATCAATTCCCAGACTTGAGCCAGTTTACAGACCCAGAATCCCTTGAATGAAGGGGGTTGCTGGGTCCCCTTGAGGAAGGATCTAGCACACTACCAAAAATTTATACTATTAATCTTTCTCCCATCCTTCCACAAGGGGACCTAGGGCCTTTCAGCAGAGTAACTGCATTGGAGAAAAGGAAATAATCAGATGTTCGAGGGACTACTGGACACTGGACCTGAACTGACATTGATTCCAGTAAGAATAGGGGCTTATGGATGTTAGTTGATTAATAGAGTTTTAGCCCAGGTCTGACTCACTGTGGGTCCCCAAACCCATCCTGTAGTTATTTCCCCAGTTCCAGAATGCACAATTGGAATAGACATACTTAGCAGCTGGTGAATCCTCACATTGGTTTCCTGACCTGTGGAGTGAGGACTATTATGGTGGGAAAGGCCAAAAGGAAGCCATTAGAGCTGCCTCTATCTAGGAAAATAGTAAGTCAAAGAAAAATACCACATCCCTGGAGGGATTGCAAAGATTAGTGCTACTATCAAGGACTTGAAAGAGGCAGGGGAGGTGATTCCCACCACATCCCCATTCAACACTCCTATTTGGCTCATGAAGAAGACAGATGGATCCTGGAGAATGACAGTGTAAGCTTAACCAAGTGGGAACTCCAATTGTAGCTGCTGTACCAGATGCAGTTTCATTGCTTAAATTAACACATCTCCAGGTAACTGGTATGCAGCTATTGATCTGACAAATGACTTTTTCTCCATTCCTATCCATAAGGCCCACCAGAAGCAGTTTGCTTTCAGCTGGCAAGGCCAGCAATATACCTTCATAGGATATAATCCCGCTTGTCTATTTTTGCTTTTATTTCCTGTGCTTTTGGTGTCACATCCAAAAAATCATTATCAAGACCAATGTCAAGAAGCTTTTCTTCTATGTTTTCTTCTAGGAGTTTTACAGTTTCGTGTCTTATGTTTACATCTTTAATCCATTTTTTTTTCCTTTTTGTCTTTTTTCGTGTCCAGCAACGGACTGCAACCCTCAGTGTCGCGCCCGTACCGGACTGGGACTGGCAACGGGATCGCAACCCTCGGTGCTGCGCCTGCCCCTCGCTCAGCCAGTGAGCGGGAACCGGTCTGTATGTGGGATCCGAACCCTCGGCGGGAGCACCGCTGCACTCCCAAGCGGCGCACTGTAGCAGTGCGCCACCGGGCCGGCCCCGGTCTTTAATCCATTTTGATTGATTTTTGTGTATGGTGTAAGGTAAGTCTCCAATTTCATTCTTTTGCATGTGGATATCCAGTTTGACCAACACTATTTGTTGAAGAGATTATTCTTTCCCCGTTGTGTGTTCTTGGCACTCTTGCTGAAGTTCAGTTGACTTTTTACTCATGGGTTTGTTTCTGGGCTCTCTACTCTGTTCCATTGCTTTGTATGTCTGTCTTTATATCAGTACCATACTTTTAAATTACTTGTGGTTGTGTAATCTTTTTTGAAGTCAGGAAGTGTGATGCCTCCAGACTTGTTTTTCTGTCTGAAGATCACTGTGGCTATTCTCAGGCTTTTGTGGACCCATGTGAATTTTAATATTGTTTCTTTCTAATTTAACATTGATTCTATAGAGTGCTTTGGGTAGTATGAACATTTTAACTATATTAAGTGTTTCCATGTTTTAGCATCTTTAATTTCTTTCAACAATATTTTGTAGTTTTCAATTTACAAGACTTTCACCTCCTTGGTTAAAAGTATTCCTAAGTATTTTATTCTTTCTGATGCTATTGTAAATCAGATTGTTTTTTAAATTGCTTTTTAGATGATTTGTTGTTAGTATATAGAAACACAACTGATTTTTGTAGATTAATTTCATATCCTACAACTTTACTGAATTTTTTATTAGTTCTAATGGTTTTTTTATGGAGTGTCTAAGGTTTTTAATATACATCTGCAAGCAGAAACAATTTTACTTCTTCCTTTACCGTTTGGATTCTTCTTTCTTTCTTTTTCTTCTTCTTCTCCTTTTTTTTTTTTTTTTGACTAATTGCTCTGGCTAGGACTTCCAGTATGTTGAATATAAGGGGCAAGAATGGGCATCCTTGTCTTGTTCCTAATCTTAGAGGACAAGCTTTTAGTTTTTTAGTATTGAATATGTTGTTAGCTGTGGTGTTGTCATATATGGATTTTATTATGTTGAGGTATATTCCATCTGAATTTAGTTTGTTGAGCATTTTTATTTTTTATTGATTATACATATTCATGCGGCACAAAGCTGACCATCATTATCTGTGTCCAAGATGTGATAACCAGATCAATGCTATCAGTATGCCCATTACCACAAATTGCAATTATTCCCCATGTCTCCCACCCAATCTCTCCCCAACCTCCCTTCCTCTCCTCCACTCCACCCCTGGCAACCCTAGGCCTGTTCTCTTCCTCTGAAAGTCCAGTGCACCACTGTGGTATTTCCTTCCTTCCTTCTTTCTCTCTTAGTTCCCACTTATGAGCGAGGACATGCAGTATTTTTCCCTCTGTGCCTGCTTATTTCACTCAACATAATTTTCTCCAAGCTCATCTATGTTGCTGCAAATGGCAGAATTTCATCCTTTTTTATATCTGAGTAGTATTCCATTGTGTATATATACCACGTTTTCCTTATCCAGTTATCTGTTGATGGACATTTAGGTTGGTTCCAACTCTTGGCTATTGTAAAGAGAGCTACGATAAACCTGGGAGTGCAGGTACCTCTACAATATGATGATTTCCATTCCTTTAGGTATATACCCAGAAGTGGGATTGCTAGATTGCATGGTAGATCTATCTGTAGTTGTTTGAAAAACCTCCATACTGTTTTCCATAGTGGCTGTACTAATTTACAGACCCACCAACAGTGCATAAGATTTCCCCTTTCTCTGCATCCTTGCCAGAATTTGTTATTCTCGGTCTTTTTGATAATTGCCAGTCTAACTGGAGTGATATCTCAATGTGGTTTTAACTTGCATTTCCCTGATGATTAGTGATGTTGAGCATTTCTTCAAGTACCTGTTAGCCATTTGTATGTCTTCCTTCAAAAAATGTCTACTCAGCTCCTTTGCCCATTTTTAAATTGGGTTATTTGTTTTTTTACTGTGTAGTTTGTTATATGTGGCCTTTATTATGTTGAGGTATATTCCTTCTGTATCTAGTTTGTGGAGCATTTTTACAATGAAAGACTGTTGAATTTTATCAAATGCTTTTTCTGCATCTATTGAGGTAACCGTGTAATTTTTTATCCTTCATTCTGTTAATGTGGTATATACGTACACTAATTGTTGAACCATCCTTTCATCCCAGGGATAAATATGATCCTTTTAATGTGCTGTTGAATTTGGTTTGCCAGTGTTTGTTGAAGATTTTTGCATCTTTGTTCATTAGGGATATTGGCCTATAATTTTCTTTTCTTGTAGTGTCTCTGTCTTTGGTATCAGGTAATGCTGTCTCCATAGAATGAATTACAAGTATTCCCTCCCCTTTAATTTTTTGGAAGAATTTGGAAAGGATTGGCATTAATTCGTCTTTGAATGCTTGGTAGAATTAACTAGTGAAGCCATATGTTCCTGGGCTTTTCTTTGTTGATAGGTTTTTGATTGGTGGTTCAATCTCATTACTAACTCTTGGTCTACTCAGAGTTTCTATTTCTTTATGATTCAGTCTTGGTAGATTGTAGGTACCTAGGAATTTATTCATTTCCTTTAGGTTATACAATATGTTGGCATATTATTTTTATATAGTCTCTTATGATCCTTTTTATTTTTTTGTTATCAGTTGTAATGTCCTCTC
This sequence comes from Galeopterus variegatus, assembly GCF_000696425.1. NCBI lineage: Eukaryota > Metazoa > Chordata > Mammalia > Dermoptera > Cynocephalidae > Galeopterus > Galeopterus variegatus. The sequence goes on along the minus strand of NW_007726570.1, from coordinate 31,194 downwards.
TTTCTGATTTTATTTATTTGAATCTTTTCTGTTTTTTCTTAGTTAGGCTATCTAAATGTTTGTTGGTTTTCTTTATATTTTAAAAAAACGCTCTTGGTTTCATTGATTTTGTTTTCTTTTGTTTTCCTGGTCTCTATATCATTTCTTTCTTTTTTTTTTTTTTTTTTTTCTTTTTCCATGTCCGGCAATGGATCGCAACCCTCAGTGTTGCCCCCGTACCGGACCGGGACCGGCAACGGGATCGCAGCCCTCGGTGTTGCTCCCGCGCCTCACTCAGCCAGTGAGCGGGAACCGGTCCGTATGTGGGAT
>NW_007726570.1:28133-30047 GCF_000696425.1 Galeopterus variegatus | reverse complement strand
TTTTTATTTTTAAAAAAACAGCTTTGGTTTTATTTTTTTTTTTTTTTTTTTTTTTCCTGGTTATTTTCTTTTCTTTTTTTTTTTTTTTTTTTGTCTTTTTCCATGTCCGGCAATGGATCGCAACCCTCAGTGTTGCCCCCGTACCGGACCGGGACCGGCAACGGGATCGCAGCCCTCGGTGTTGCTCCCGCGCCTCACTCAGCCAGTGAGCGGGAACCGGTCTGTATGTGGGATCCGAGCCCTCGGCGGGAGCGCCGCCGCGCTTCCCAAGCGGCGCACTTAAGCAGTGCGCCACCGGGCCGGCCCTATATCATTTATTTCTGCTGTAATCTTTATTATTAAGTTGCTTTTGCCAACATTGGGCTTAATCTGTTCTTCTATTTCTAATTCATTGAGGTGTAATACTAGGCTGCTCATTTGATACCTTTCTTCTTTTTTAATGTATGCATTTAATGCTATAAACTTCCCTCTTAGTACTGTCTTTACTGTGTCCCATACATTTTGGTATGTTGTATTTTCATTTTCATTTGTCTGAACATATTTGGTAATTTCTATTTTGATTTCTTTGTCCAACTCATTATTCAAGAGTATGTCTCATTTTCCTGATTACATTTACTTGTTTATCTGTGTTGTCTTGTAGGTTGCTGACCTTCTTTAATACAATTATTTTGAATTCATTGTCAGACAATTCTTTTTTTTTTTCAATGTATCATTTTATTATATACCTTTGTTTGGCAGTGTTATTGTTTGAGATATGAAAAGCCTATCTCATCCAAGTAACATTAAAGTTTCTGAGGTCTGGAATTGTGCCATATATTTTGGGGAGTTGATTTCGGTGCATGGTAAGAGGTGCAGGTCTAGTTTCATTCTTCTGCACATAGATTTACCCAGCACCATTTATCAAAGAGGCAGTCTTTCCCCCAATGTATGTTCTTGTTGCCTTTGTCAAAGATCAGTTGGCTGTAAGTATGTGGGTTGATTTCTGGGTTCTCTATTCTGTTCCATTTGTCCAAGTGTTTATTTTTATGCCAGTACCATGCTGTTTTGGTTATTATAGCTTTGTAGTATAATTCGAAGTCAGATAGTGTTATGCCTCCAGCTTTTATTTTTTTTTTGCTCAAGATTGTTTTGGCTACTTGGGGTCTTTTGTTGTTCTGTATGTATGTTAGGATTGTTTTTTCTATTTCTGTGAAGAATATCATTGGTATTTTGATGGAGATTGCATTGAATCTGTACATTGCTTTGGGTAATATGGATGTTTTCATAATGTTGATTCTTGCCATCCAAGAGCATGGAATGTCTTCCCATCTTTTTATTTCATTTTTTGTTTGTTTGTTTGTTTGTTTGTTTTCCTTTTGTCTTTTTTTGTGACCGGCTACGGATCACAACCCTCAGTGTCGCGCCCATACCGGACCGGGACCGGCAAGGGGATCGCAACCCCCGGTGTTGCGCCCGCACCTCGCTCAGCCAGTGAGCGGCCGGTCTGTATGTGGGATCCGAACCCTCGGCAGGAGCGCCACCGCGCTCCCAAGCAGCGCACTGTAGCAGTGTGCCACCGGGCTGGCCCTTTATTTCATTTTTTTTTTTTAAGATAATTTATTATACATACATATGGGGTACAATGTTGATTTTCAATAATTGTGTACAGTGTGTGATGGTTAGATCAGGATAGTTAGCTTATTCATTACAATACACAGTCATTCTTTGTGTCCATTAACCAATTCCTCATTAGGCCCCCTCCTCCCCCCCCCTCAGGCAATTCTTTTTTTTTTTTTTTTAATTTTTTTTTTGTCAATATACAATGTATATGATTATTATGGCCCATCACCGACACCTCCCGCCCTCCTCCCTCTCTCCCATCCCCCCCAAGAATGTCCTTTCCGTTTGCTTGTTGTAACAACTTCAAAAAAAAAA
>NW_007726570.1:23201-25744 GCF_000696425.1 Galeopterus variegatus | reverse complement strand
GGGCGAGGAATAGTTGGGCTTCGCCCCGCAAGTGGGAATTTTCTGGGGGCGACTCACGGAGGGCGCAGGGTGGGCCGTTCCGGCGTGTTTCAGCGTGTTTCAGATGCCTCCGCGCAGTTCCTCCGCTGGCTCTCCCGGCCTTTGCCGTGTGGGCTGCCAATATTGTTCCCACAGCCGGGCCTGGGTACCCCCAGGAGTCCTTCTTTGTGTCGGCCCCAAAACCTCGAACCCGCTGCCGCTTATTTGTCGATGTAGGATCGTTGTTGAAAGATTTATTCGTCCTTTGTTGCTCTCAGAAATGCAGTCAATACTCTGGTATCACAGCTCACAGCTCTCAGGATCGCGCCGTTTCCTGACACGGGCGCTCCATACCCGTCGCCATTTTTCTCATCAGGCAATTCTTAAATCTCCATTTCTTTATGGTCTGTTACTGGAGACTTATTTTGTTCCTTTGGCAGTATAATATTTCCCTGATTCATCTTGTTTCTGATATCTTGCCTTGGTGTCTGCATATTTGAAGAAGCAGCCACTTCTTTCAGTCTTTGTAGACTAGTTTCAGCAGGCATAAACCTTCATCAATCAGCCCAGCTAGAAATTCTGGGAGCCTCTCAACCATTTTCTATGGATGTGCATGCTTCATTCCTCTTCCTGCCTCGTAGGAGAGAGACTCAGGGTTGTGCACCTTCTGCCAATCTTGCAGTTCCATGCACATTGTTATAAACTTCCACCCCTTTTTCCTGGGTCAGTGCCTGAAATGCCAGGACACTGGGTGCAAGCTTCACTACTGTCTCTCCCTGCCTCCTAAAGGAAAAATCTCAGGATTGTGCACCTTCTTTCAATCCTGAAATGCCTTACACGCTGCTGAGAGTACCCCACTCCTTTTCTCTGAGGGAGTACACTGGAACGCTGGGAGGCTGGGTGCAAGCTCCACTTCTTTCTCTTTCTCCTGAAGGAGAAGTCTCAGGACCGTGCCCCTTCTCTCAATCTTGCAGAGTCCTGCTGGCTGGTCAGAGCCACCCATTCCCTTTCTTTTTCTTTTTTAACTAACTGCAGACATTCTAACTATGCCAGTTGCTTCAGCACTCTGAGTGAGGTAAGACAGAAATAGGTCTCTTGGGCAGTGCCCTGAAAGGTTAGGGATGTTCAATGCATGCTTTACTCACTCTCCCACAGGGATAAATCATAAGTCAAATGGATCTCTTGTGGCACTGAGCTGTGCTGGCTTGGGGATGGGCTGACATGGATAAAGTGAAACTGCTCTTCTTACCCATTTCAAAGCAGTTTAGCTCAGTTTTGTACTCATCTGAGATGTTGCAAGTTCTTAACTGGATTGTGGGGCTCTCATAAATGTAGTTTGGCCCTAATGTCATACTTTTTAATTATTTCTGTGGAGACATAAGGGGTGGGACTTCTTGTTCTGCCATCCAGCTGATGTCACTGATTCAGACAGACCTAGTTTTGAATCTCCACTTTGCCACAAGCTAGCTCTGTGACCTTCTACAAGTATTGTGTTCTCACTTAGCTTCCTGTCCTTCAACATTAAAATGGGACTAATAGTACCTACCTCATAGACTTCTATGTCAAGTACCAAGCACCCAGTGTCCATTCAATAATTGGTACCCCTTTTTTTTATTATTGTTACTGTTAGGTGTAGAAGCTTCACCAGTTGGAAATATGGGGATAGCTGTCTTTCAGAAATAGGTGGAGGAAAGGAGTTGGGGTGTGTGTCTATTTTCCCCTGGGCCCTTCTTTTCTTGAATAATTCCTATTTTGAAAGTTGTATGCCAGCCAGCATGGAAATCTTGTGGCTCCAATGTTTATAACCCACTTTTGGAAGAAACAAGTCTCACCCAAAAAGGCATGATGGGATGCAGCTTTATGATAAGGATATGTTACAAGAGAACTTGGTAGTGATAAAGGTCTGGGACCAGCCCATGTTGTGTAGCAGATGATAAGAATCCACACATGTTTTCAAATTCAGTTAAGAAATTTAGATAGCAGGCAAACTCTGCAGCAAGAAGGGAATTTGAATCTACCATAAAGACTGCTCATCCAGTAATTCCTTGGGTAATTTCTAGGAGCAGGCACTGTTGTCCAAGTGTGAGTGGTACTCAGGATGGAGTTTATAGACCTTTCAATACATTCCCAAAGAAGAGAAGAAAAACAGGGCTGACAAAGTCTAGGAAACAAGGCAAGACCAAGTAGTCAGGGCAAGGACCCCAGTGGTCCAAGCCATTACCATCCTCAAGTAAGTAATCAGAACAGCTTCCAAACTTAAAACTAATCTTGCCCCTTTTCACTGACTGCCACAGTTGCTAAGGCTCTTCAACCTTTGATTATTTCATCTCCATTGATGAAGTTGTTTCTTATATTAGTTTATCAGGGAATTGATCTTGTATTCCCTCTTTCCATCCACAATGGGCAGTGAAGCACAGTAAGTGTTTAACTCAGCCTCAACAAATCCAAGCTTTGGGCCAGCCCGGTGGCGCACTGGATAGTGCGCCGCTTGGGAAGCACGGCGGCGCTCCCGCCCGAGGGTTCGG